>NC_045549.1:71347335-71542335 GCF_009769535.1 Thamnophis elegans | reverse complement strand
TTTTTTATTGTAATTTTGAACAGTCACTAAAGAAAGGATTGTGAGCCAAGGTCTATCTATTCAGGGTTGGTTCACATGATATCATTTTTTTGAAGTTCTCCAACATGTTTTAAACATTCCAGCAGTTTGCCAAACAGGAGCAGATGTTCCAGTGGTTACACAGAGGCACAGAAACCGCATGTTGTCTTATCTCTTTCGTAACAAAATTCTGAAGGGTGTTTAGGAGACACGGTTTTTCAACCGTTTGGGTTGTGGATTTTTGTCTGGCTGGTTCAGCAAGGTGTCACCTATAATTCTGAAATTATTTCCCTATTACACTTTAATAAAAGAAGGATGCTTTTTGAGAACTTCTTTACTGCATTATGAAAGTTTTGTGTGACCGTTGTTATCACTGTTTTGATAAGCTGCCTTCCTTGCCCTTTCTGGAGGAAATAATTAAAGTATATGTTTGAAATAAATAAAATATGCTTGGGTTGGTTTTTTTGGGGGGTTACTAGCCTGAGAGATATTTAGGTCCCTATTTCACATTGACTAGAGTAATACACGCTACCTAAAATTAGCTGCTCATATTAGTAGTACCTTCAGTGCGGGAACAATTTTCACTGTCAGGATAAATACTACTTTACTGCTTGAAAATTACCGTATATACTCGAGTATAAGCCGAGTTTTTCAGCCCACTTTTTGGGCTGAAAAAAGCCGCCTCGGCTTATACTCGAGTCTACAACTGGATCCGGCAGTGCTGTTGCCTGTTGGAGGAGGAGGAGGAGGCGAACCAGCCTGCCATCGCCAGCCACCGCTAGCCCTGCTGCTCTTCCCACCCCCTTCCAAGCCCCACAGTCCAGCGGATGGAGCAGCGAAGCCCCGGGGCTTCGCTACTGCTCCCCGCATTTTCTGCACGGGGATCCCTTGGAGAGGGGATTCCAGCCTGCCATCGCCAGCCACCGCTAGCCCTGCCACTCTTCCCACCCCCTTCCAAGCCCCACAGTCCAGCGGATGGAGCAGCGAAGCCCCGGGGCTTCGCTACTGCTCCCCGCATTTTCTGCACGGGGATCCCTTGGAGAGGGGATTCCAGCCTGCCATCGCCAGCCACCGCTAGCCCTGCCGCTCTTCCCACCCCCTTCCAAGCCCCACAGTCCAGCCACTGGACTGTGGGGCTTGGAAGGGGGTGGGAAGAGCGGCGGGGCTGGCAGTGGCCGGCGATGGCAGGCTGGTTCGCCTCCTCCTCCTCCAACAGCACTGCCGGATATCCACCCAACGCTGCGGGGGCGCCAGCAGGAGCTTTGGCGGCTTCACCTCAGCCGCAGCGCTGGGCAGCAAATGTGCTGGTGCTGTTGGAGGAGGAGGAGGCGGCGGCAGCACCTGAGGACAGGACAAGAAGCAATGGAAACTTGTCAGAAGGAGACTCAAGCTGGAAATAATGAGCAATCTGACAGTAAGAACAATTAAAATCCTAGGAAAATGTCCTTTCATGAAAAATTACTTTTTCAGTTAACTCTGCCTGACATTAGTTGGGTGAACAGAAATATTAGTTGGCCAATTCTAAAAGGGAGCACCAGAAAGAACTTAAAATATTTTTTAAGAGAGCTGGGTTTTTCATTTATATTATATGTATGAACAGAATTAACACAAATTGCAGATACCAATCAAACATAAAGAAAAAAAGGATGAAATAATGCTCATTTTAAAAAACTCAGTGAAAATAAAAACAATATACCAAGAAGGTGGCATACTGGTTGTGATTTGATCTCTTCGGGGGATCCCGGGGATCCCTATACAAGTATTTTAATATTGCAGACTTGCAGTATTATAAGTCATACTGATATTATAGAACACTTTAATTAAGCGGGTCCCTTGAATAAACATAACTTTGAGTTTCAAATAACACTGATTTTTTATTTTTGAAATTTACCGTAGCTGCTGCATTTCCCACCCTAGGCTTATACTCGAGTCAATAACTTTTCCAGCTTTTTGGGGTAAAATTAGGTGCCTCGGCTTATATTCGGGTCGGCTTATACTCGAGTATATACGGTAAGAGGCTTTAACACTATGAAAAGTTAAGTGCAGAGATGCACTATTCCATTACAGGAAATCAATTTCTTGCTGCGTAAGTGTTCTGACCCAGCCTTAGCAGAACCAAAAAACTGACTCCTTATCCCGAACCCCCCTCCCTCTTTATTTAGCTACTGTGAATTAATGGCGTTCACCCACTGAAAATTGCAGGCAATAGTCCTTCAAGGAGTTAACGGCAGTAACAAACCTTGTCCCTTCCTTATGATAATTGCAAGGCGGTGAACTCCCAGCCAAAAGGTTGCAAATAAAATTCTGGCAAGCAGTCTTTGTGGCACGAAATATAATGAGCATTTTTTTTAGAAATACGAACTGTTGTCTCCTATGACCACCATTCCCCTTTCCTTCTATTTATTCCCCAGCCAGGGAGGGGCCATTCAGTGTCCACATGTGCTTTGCTTCCCGAGTCGACTCCTTGTCCTCTGTTGTTCTCCTCCTCTAACAGCTCTGTGCATGCATGCGTCTGGAACTGGCCCCAGCTGTTCTTCCTCCTCATCATCTCAGCCTCCGAAGGCAGCTGCCTCTCTGGTAGCTGGGAAATGTCGGATGGCCCTGGTTCTATCTCTGCCTCCGACGCAGAGCGCTCATCAGAGCCTTCCCCAGACTCCAGAACTGGCCCACATTCCTCCCCAGCCTCCTCCTCATCCAAGTCTTCCACCAACTCCACTGGCAGCTGACAGACCACAATATTAAGGTAGAAAAAAAATATACATACACAAGGCAGCCTATATTTTTGTCTAGTGAAAAGAAATGATCCCTGTTACCGCAAAGTTGAAAAGTAAAAGAGAGCTGCTAAAATACACAAATCACATTCATCACATGTTTTCCCCTCCCTGATGGTTTGCAATAACTTTATATTGAGTTTCAAATAAAATACAAAATAGTATAAAAGAGGAAAATGGGGGGGGTGTAAAAGGAGGAGAAATTAAACCGACAAAGAGAAACACATAAAGGAAATGTACAGAAAGAAGGATTTCTGACTTGCTCATTCTCATGCCCCATACATTATTGTGGAGAAGAAAGAAAGTTGGTTGGTTGGTTGGTTGGTTGGTTGGTTGGTTGGTTGGTTGGTTGGTAGGTAGGTAGATAAGTAGGTAGATAAGTAGGTAGGTAGGTAGGAAACAGGAGGGGAAGAGAGGAGAGAAGAGAGGAGAGGAAGAAAGAGAGAAAGAGAAAGAAGAAGAAAGGAGAAAGAAAGACAAAGAGAGAGAAAAGAGAAACAAGGTAAAAGAAAAAGAGGAAAGGAAAAGAAAGGGAAGGAAGGAAGAGGGAAAGAGAAGGAAGGAGAAAGAAAAAAGAGGAGAGAAAGAAAGAAATTAAAAAGAAAAAGAGAAGGTAAAAGAAAAAGAGGAAAGGAAAGAAAAATGGAAGAAAAAGAAGGAAGGGGAAAAAGAAGGAAAGAAAGAGAGAGAAAGAGAAGGTGAAGAAAAAGTAGAAATGAAAAGAAGGAAGAGGGAAGGAGAAATAAAAAAGAAAGGAAGGAAGAAAAGTAAAAAAAGAAAAAGAGAAGGTAAAAGAAAAAAAGGAAAGGAAAGAAAGATGGAAGAAAAAGAAGGAAAGAGAAAAAGAAAGAAAGAAAGACAGAAAGAAAGAGAGAGAGAGAAAGAAAGAAAGAAAGAAAGAAAGAAAGAAAGAAAAAAGTTAATACCCAGAGGATCTCTGCATGCCAGTACCCATCTTAACAACACTTTTTCCTTACTTCTACTGATCATCATTTAACAAGCGGAATCAATCTCTGGCAGGCACAATGTTAAAATGAAGAGAATAATTGCCACCAGGTTGGTGGAAGAGAACCAGCCCCTGGGGTTTGGGCAGTTAATACCCTGCCAGTGAGTATAATTGGACAGCAGGAGATCCTTGAGACGGAAGATTAATGAGCTTCATTGGCAGATTTCACCAGAACCTCTCCGAAGGTGAAGAGCTATAAACTGACATCAGGAAAAAGTATAGAGGAAAAGCAAAGGCCAGGGAAATTGTAATCCTTTGGAGAACGTAACAAATATTTGATGCTTCAGGGTTTTATTTACCTTATATTGCGGTTGCAGGAAGGAAAATTGTTTGGTGTTTCAACCCAAACCCAACGCTGAAGCAACCCTTTGGTCTTAACAGCCAGGCCGAATTCAGATTCAGACACAGAACACTTTCACTTGTAGAATGAAAGGTAGGAGTCCTGCAGAAGTTTGGGTCTGAATGCCTAATGACTTCCAGCCAACACTGTCGATGAAGAGGGCCTGCGGGGAGCTTCAGTATGAAACATCTGGAGAACAATGCCTCCTTCCATTCCGGTTCTTTAATTATGAATAATGTCCATGAACTTTGAAAGTTTGGGAAGGAAGATAATGAGCTCACGGAAACCACACTCAACCAAGATGAAAATAACACCGCTTGCCTTTTCCTTTTGATGAAGTGCCACACCAAGCTTTTCCCTACCCATAATGTCGAAGGGTGTCTTACGAAAGCCTGGGAAAACTAGCCTTGATTTAGGCAGCTTTCCTGCCTTTTTTTTTTTTTTAACAAGGTGAAATTCTGTAGGACGCAAGCAAGAATCCCTTCCTCCTCATTTTTGATGCAGTTTCCCAAATCTTAGAAGCCACAGAGCCATAGTGGTGGCATAGTAGTTAGAATGCAGTATGGCAAGCTAATTCTGCCAAGTGCCAGCAGTTCGATCCTGACCGATTCAAGGTTGAATCAGCCTTCCATCCTTGCAACGTTGGTAAAATGAAGACCCAAATTGTTGCGGGCAATATGTTAAGTCTCTAAACCGCTTAGAGATGGCTGTAAAGCACTATGAAGCGGTATATTGCTATCTTGAGAAGACTTTTCTCTCTCTCTCTCTCATGAGGATAGACATCAAGGCAAGACTTTCTAGGTGTCAGGCATGCCTCCTTCAATATCCAAGAAAGAAAAACCTCAACTCCACTTGAATAGAGATATACTTTTACTAGATATGAATTGAAAGCAGCGAAAAGGAAAACAAGATCTAAGCCAAAAAGGCGCAAATAAGTACATATCAAATGATTACCCAGCCCCCTCCCTCCAATTACCCCAGCCCAGTGTCCAATCTGCAACTCCCTAAGGTGTCATGTGGGGTGCATCTTCAAAAGGCCTCATCAGGTTAGTATGCGTGACAGTTGGCCTTGACTCACACCAAACATCAGCCATCAGCATGTGCAGAAGATGGTGAGAACAAAACTCCCTTCTACACAACTCCTCCAGTACCATGCAATTCCCTTCCCAAATATCATAAGCCCCACCCTCCCCATTTCTATAGCAGCCAATAGCAAGCAAGTAAAACAGAGGCTGACATCAGGGGAATGTCTCAGAAGGTGACAGAACTGATCTAATATGTCCTAACTAAGTCCTAAATAAGCAGGGCTTGGCTTGGTTAATACTCAGAAAGGAATTCATCAAGGAATTCCAGAGTTCCAAGAACTTCAAGTTTCAAGTTCCAAGAACTCCAAGAAACATCATCATCACCACCACCATCATCCATCATCATCATCATCATCATCATCATCATCATCATCATCATCATCATGAGACAGTGAAGACCTTGTGGGACTTTTGAATACAAACGGATCGCCATTTGGAACACAACATGCCAGATATCACAGTTGTCGAAAACCAAAGTGTTACAATTTATTGATATCGCTGTAGAAGGAGACACCAGAGTTGAAGAAAAAGAACTAGAAAAAAATCACGAAATATCACAACCTAGCCATCAAAACTACACAATTATGGATGAAGCATGTCACAGTGATACCTATTGTCATCGGGGCACTTGGCACCATGTCCAAGAATTTTATAAGATACATCAACAAATTGCAGCTTCCTTCAATAACACCAGCGGAATTGCAAAATTGCTACTCAGAACATTGTATATTTTAAAAAGGTACTTGGTTGATGCCTAGGAACCCTGGCAGCAACCTGCATCAACCATTAGCACCAGTCAATGGTATTTGTGAAGCATTTTTGAAGGTTCAGTTGACTTGAGTTTCACGTTTAATAAAAATATGTTGTTGTTGTTATTCATCCTAAAATAAACTAACACTAAACCACTTCTATAATCTCCACTGGTAAAGTGGAACAAATCTGTTTGTGTACTCATACAGATCCAACCGGATATTTTTTACCTGCAAACAAATATAATTCTTAAACCCATGAAGCCTACTGACCTTATATATCAAGGGGCTCTATTTAGAAAAAAAAAAATCTCATATCCCTCCCCCATAAGGAGAGACAGTGGGAATTTCCTCCCATTGCTTTAAATATTTTTTGTGTTTTCAGACAAAAAAAACAACAATCTTTTCATTGTCTTTGCAAGAGCGGTAGTGGAGCAGTGGTTAAAGTGGGGTATTGCAGGCTAACTCAGCCAACTGCCAGCAGTTTGATTCTGACCAGGCTCAAGGTTGACTCAGCCTTCCGCCCTTCTGAAGTCAGTAAAATGAGACCCCGATTCTGAAAACTGATTAGAGAGGGCTGTGAAACACCGTGAAGCAGTTTATAAGTCTAAGTGTTAACCATCATATTAGGATTCAGTTTGAACAAAGTTTTTGTGAGTTATCAACAGGTTTAGTATTTAACCTCCGTGCATTTACTCAGTTCTTATGTTCTCATAATGTCTTATCTGAGGAATAGCTCTGGGCAAACACGCTGTTCCCAGTGACCACAATGCATCTCTGCAAACCTTATTTTTCTCCACGGGACTCTTGTCCTGTAACTAATTGCTTTCTACAAATATTTAGTGACTTACAGCTCACTGAGCCATTACTGGGACTGATCATTGAAAAGTACGAGATGACAAAGTAAAAATGGATTTTTTAAACCTAACCTAGGTTGTCCACATTCTATTCTTTATAAGCAACGCCGGGCATAATTTTCTTATCTTCATCTTGGCCTATTCATTCCATTTTTTTGTAATCTTGATCTTTTCTATGCAGGCTTCGCAAAAGGTTGTCAGAGTGAATGTTGGGCTGAGGTGCAGAATATTTCCCATCTCAGCTATATAAGTTGTTTTGCCTTTTCTTGGAAATGTCGAAAGGAGAGGCAGGAGCATGTAAGAAACAGAATGATGCAGCTTTCAAAGGACTTGCCTTTCTCTATTGGCCAATTCATACCAATTCAAAGCTTTAGGTATACTGGATGGTCTTCCTCCTTCTCTCCTCCTCCTCTTCCTCCTCCTCCTTCCCCCCCTCCTCCTCCTCCTCCTCCTCCTCCTCCACCACCACCACCACCACCTCCTCCTCCTCCTCCTCCTCCTCCTCCTCCTCCCTCCTCCTCCTCCTCCTCCTCCTCTCCTCTTCTTCTTCTTCTTCTTCTTTTCTTCTTCTCTTCTTCCCCTCCCCTTCCCCTCCCATTCCCTTCCTCCTCCTAATCCTCCTCCCTCCTCCTCCTCCTCCTCATCTCCTCTCTTCTTTTCTTCTTCTTTTTTCTTTTCTTTTCTCCCTCCCCTCCCTCCTCTTCTTCTACTTCCCTTCCTTCTCCTCCTCTCCTTCTTCTCCTTCCCCCTCCTCTTCCTCCTCTCGTCCTCTTCCTCTTCTTCTTCTGCTTCTGCTTCTACTTCTGTTTCTTATTCCCCTTACCCCTCCTCCTCCTGTTCTTCTCCTTCCCTCTTCATTCTCTCCTCCTCCTTCTCCTCCTCTCCTTCTTCTGCTTCTTATTCTCTCCTCATCTCCTCTTTTCCTTCTTCTTCTCCTCCTTTACCACCTCTCCCCTCTCCTCCCCCCTCCCCCTCCTCCTCCTCCTCCTCCTCCTCCTCCTCCTCCTCTCCTCCTCCTCCTTCTTCTCTTCTTCTTCTTCTTCTTCTTCTGCTTCTTTCTTCTTCTTCCCCCTTCCTCTTCTTCTACTTCTCCTCCCCTCCTCCTCCTCCTCTCCTTCTTCTTTTGCTTTTTTCTCCTTCCCCTCCTCCTCCCCCCCTCCTCCTCCTCCTCCTCTCCTCCACTACTACTCTACTACTACTACTACTACTACTACTATTCTTCTTCTTCTTCTTCTTCTTCCCCCTTCCCCCTCCTCCTCTCTTCTCCTTCTCCTTCCCTCCTCTTCCTTTTCCTCGTCCTCCTCTCCTTCTTCTTCTGCTTCTTCTTCTCCTCCTCCTCCCCCCCTCCTCCTCCTTTCAAAATTTCCTCCAAATGTGTCTTGCTGCTTTGTCTTGAATTGCTGTGGTCGCTTCTGCTGTCCTTGTTCTTGAGTTTTAAATTCAGCAGGAGCGCTTGTCAAAGGATGTCCTCCTGAATAGCCGAGTGGGAAAGAATATTGAGAAATTAAGTTGCAGAACAAGCCATTAAACAAAGCGCTCCTAATACGGCTGCCTTGAATGCGAAATGTGGGTTCGGTCCAGCCGCCAGCGAGGGCTAGCAAAGGTTCGTGATATTTGAAGTTACACTTGATAGGACGGAGACAGCAATATATTGAAACATCACAAAAAGAAAGACATCTAAGGGAGGGAGGGAGAAAGAGGAGATTTCCCTTATCTATGCAACGCAGATATATATATTTTAATTAACCAGCTGAGAAAGAGGCACATGGGCTGCGTATGAAAACCCTTTTTCATATTCATCTATTGAGATTAAGTTTAGTAGTCAAAACAGTTCTGATGGAGAAAGAGGTGATGCTTCCCCTGACAAATCCAGAGAAGAGAGTTAGCAGACAGAATTATTGGCAGTGCTGTGCAAAAATCAGGCATGCGTATTCTGCTGGAGAACTATTTCTAAAATGAGAGATAGGATATTCACTTTTACCCTTGGCAACATCGAATCAGTACCATTCCATACCAGGAATATTTCACCAGTTTCTTCTTTCTTTTTGAAAAGGATTTATTGCAGAATAACAGAGTTGCAAGGGACCTTGGAGGTCTCTAGTCTAACCCACTCTGCTTAAGCAGGAGAACCTATACCACAATTGGCTGTCCAGTCTCTTCTTTGAAACCGCCAGTGATGGAGAAACTCACAAACCTATGAAGGCACCCAATCAATTATTTTAACTGCCAGGAAACTTCCCCTTAATTCTAGCAATTCCTTACAATACAATAGCGGAGTTGGCATAATCGGTTGGCACCATTAGAAACCTGAATTAAAATTAGGTTGATAATGTGTCAGCTGTTTTTTTTTGCGCAGAAGAATAGAAACATTGATCAGATGGAAAACACAGTTATACAATACAATAATACAATAGCAGAGTTGGAAGGGACCTTGGAGGTCTTCTAGTCCAACCCCGTGCCTAGGCAGGAAACCCTACACCATTCAAAGAAATGGCTATCCAACATCTTCTTAAAGACTTCCAGTGTTGGGGCATTCACAACTTCTGGAGGCAACTTCTGTTCCACTGATTAATTGTTCTCACTGTCAGGAAATTCCTCCTCAGTTCTAAGTTGCTTCTCTCCTTGTCCTCCTTGTCCTTCTCTTCTTCCACCCATTGTTTCTTGTTCTGCCTTCAGGTGTTTTGGAGAATAGCTTGACTCCCTCTTCTTTGTGGCAGCCCCTGAGATATTGGGACACTGCTCTCATGTCTCCCTTATCTTCATTAAACTAGACGTACCCAATTCCAGCAACTGTTCTTTATCTGTTTTAGCCTCCAGTCCCTAGAATTGTGTAAGGCTCTACATTTAGGCAAGAAGAACTCAATGCACAGGTATAGTATAAGTTGTACCTGGCTCAATAGCAGTAACTGTGAGAGGGATCTTGGAGTCCTAGTGGACAACCATTTAAATAGGAGCCAGCCATGTGCAGCAGCTGCCAAAAAAGCCAACACACTTCTAGGCTGCATCAACAGAGGGATAGAATCAAGATCACGTGAAGTGTTAATACCACTTTATAAGGCCTTGGTAAGGCCACACTTGGAATACTGCATCCAGTTTTGTCGCCACGATATAAAAAGGATGTGGAGACTCTAGAAAGAGTGCAGAGAAGAGCAACAAAGATAATGAGGGGATTGAAGGCTAAACATATAAAGAACGGTTGCAGGAACTGAGTATGTCTACTTTGATGAAAAGAAGGACTAGGGGAGACATGATAGCAGTGTTCCAATATCTCAGGGGCTGCCACAAAGAAGAGGGAGTCAAGCTATTCTCCACAGCCCCTGAGGGTAGGACAAGAAGCAATGGGTGGAAACTAATCAAGGAGAGAAGCACTTAAAACTAAGGAGAAACTTCCTGACGGTGAGAACAATTCATCAGTGGAACAGCTTGCCTCCAGAAGATGTGAATGTTCCCACACTGAAAGTTTTTAAGAAGAGGTTGGATAACTATTTGTCTGAAGTGGTGTAGGGTTTCCTGTCTAAGCAGGGGTTAGACTAGAAGACCTCCAAGGCCCCTTCCAACTCTGTTATTCTGTGAAGGTGGAATTCTGTTCTGTTTTAAAGCTTTTTTTTTTTCCGTTATTTGTTTTTTGGCCGCTGCAAGCACACTCATATTTAAGCTATTTTCCCACTAGGCCTCCAAATATCTTTTCAGAGTTACGGACTATCCAGCCAGGTGCCACCTATATTTCACCTGAGCTTCCAATTGAGTGAGAATAGGAAGAAAACCAGTGGCAACAGGACATTAGAAATACAAATTGCATGCAGCATCAAGGAATCCTCATACTTCTATCCTTAATATGACTCGTTCCCCAAGCTACTCCAAATTCATTCTTAAAGTGCTGATTTACTTGTCTCATATTGACATGGGTTCTTTTGCTAAGATCTTGCCGAATTTTAAGCCCAAGTTAGAATCTTTGTGCTATTCATGGAGGGGGGGGGGGGATGTTATCTGAATTTTTATGTGACTTGTGAAGCGTGGGTAACTTAACTATGCCTATTTATCCCAGTCTCCCCCCCTACCCCCCCCAAGCCTTCCCTTGATAATTCCTTCCTCAGAACAGCTGAGTAATAATTTCCCTTTTCAGAGTGAATTATTGCGTATTTGATTTGCACTCAGGTTTAAGGATATTTGCCTTTAAAAACGGAGAGGACAATTCTCATAGCAGAGGAACTGGAGGCCCAGGAGGTCATTGCATTGATATTTAAGAGGCTGAGTAAACATCTTCGGTTCCAAGGAAAACCAAAGTTGGCTCCGGTAAACACATTAAAATAAACATATCTAACCATTAATTGCTACCAACCTGCCTTCCATTGAGGACCTGTGTACTACATGAGAGAAAGAGGTTTGATAATATCTACAGACCCCTCACATCCTGGATATCAATCATTTCAACTTCTACCCTCAAAAGGATGCTATAGGCACACCAGAGCAGGACAGTTCCCCGCCCCCCACAAATGCATCACTTTTCTTAACAACTAATTCCCGCAACACTGTCAATCAATTTACCAGACTGTATTACTATTCTTCTCTCTTCTTTCTAGTTATATCTCTCCCCACTTAGGACTATACCATGTTGCTTGTATCTTTCAATTTATATTGGTTTTATTTGTCTCTTAGTACAATTTGATAGCTTATTAGTAAACCTGATTATCACTAAGTGTTGTATCTTTTTTATTCTTGATGAATGTAGTTTATTCTCTTACGTACACCGAGAGCATCTGCACCAAAGACAAACACCTTGTGTGTCCAATCACACTTGGCAATACAGAATTCTATTCTATCTATTCTATTCTATTCTTCTATTCTATTCTATTCATTCTATCTATTCTATCTGTTCTGTTCTGTTCTGTTCTATCAAGCCATGCAAAAGTCTCACAAGACAACAGCTTCTTCAACATGGATTTAATCATATTCCCCATAAAATTACTGTCATTTCTCAAAATTCGGAATCGGAAAGGTAAGACTTTAGGTGAGACAGAATAGCAAAATTAAGTGACTGTTATGTGGGCTCCTTGAATGATTTCATACAGACATTTCACTACTAAACTAAGTCACCTCATCAGTATTAGGAGGGAGCGTGGTTTGCTCTCTTTTTATATACTAGAGATTTGCCCTGCCAATGTTCATGGGAGTGGTCTTGATTCTTGATCAGGCTGTTGTTTACTCTTGTTTATCAATTCAAATGCATAAATAGTATTTTCTCTCTCTCTATCTCCATCTGGGACTTTCTCTATATAAAAGCCAAATACCACTCACTCATCACGGAATCTCCAGATTTCTCCACTGTAAAGCGTACAAATTTGAAATTTGGCCCATGATGTTTCTCTTGGCTTCTAGGTGCTTGCTAAGAAAGGGTTTTTCAAAATGGCCATCAGATCATCAGTATTTTATACACACTAATTAACATGCTCTGATGCTAAGGAGTTCTACTCCCCCTCCCCACCTGAAAAGAACTCTGTTCCAACTGCCAATTGCCTTATATGGGCATGGCCAGCCCATGACTCAACCAGTCTGCGGGCTGGCCCAATCATATGGTTTCGTAGCAAAGCACAGGTATCCAGCTAGTATCATATATGCTGTAGCCTTTTATAAATGAGCACACAATCAACCCTTTGGAATGTAATACTCAGGTTTTACACGTCCTTTTTGTCAAGAGCTAGGGAAATCAGGAAACCCAGGCAGTTCAACTGAATATAATGTTTTATTGCAAGCAGTAAGCTCTCTACAAGAATCTGAACTACTAACGGTAAAGGAAAAATTGGTCAACGGAATTCAAGGTGGGTTAACTTAGGTCTCATGTGGGCACAAAGCAACTCGAGACTGATGACACATTTGACCCCTCCCTTGGCCTCATTCTGGTCCTCTCCTGAGCTTTTGAGTGACAGGCATTTGCAGGGGTGGGTTCCTGCCAGTTCTAACCTCTTCTATAGAAGAGGTTCCACAAATCTACAGTGCCGTTTAGAACTGGTTCCAGCTCCCTCCCCCCCGCCCGTCCGCACATCATTAAGATGAAGAGCGAGAGGAGGAATTCTGGGAGTTGGAGTCCACAAGTCTTAAAGCTGTCAAGTTTGAAAATCCCTGGTTTTTTTTTTTTTCTAAAGGGTTAGGGGTGCAAGGGTCTTGTAACTTGACAGCTTTAAAACTGGACATTTCTACACTCTTAGCCTAATGCTAGACAAACGGCAATTAAGAACTCATTGATGCCACCATAGCAACTTAGTTAAATCCTTGATGTTCCTCAAAGACCGAACAACAACAAAAGGTTTGTTACACTGCTCTTGTTGTCAGTAAACGTATTGATCTACCGTAATCCTCAAAGTTAATGGCAGCAACCTCAGAGAGAAAATTCAACACCAAGACCAAGATGCTAGCTGAGCATTGTGAAAGATGAAATTACTTAACAGTTTGATGCACTATTTCTTTTTAGCCCTTGCAGCCATCTTGGAATCCGTAGAGCCGTTAACAGGAATCTAAATTCAGCAAAAATAAATAAATAAATAAATAAATAATAATAAATAAATAAATAAATAAATAAATAAATAAATATCCTACTGGAATCATAAAAAGTTGTGGGATAGCTAATTTATTTGTTTGTTTGTTTGTTTGTCGAGCATGTACAGGATAGCAGATATAGGTATAAACATGGACTTGAACAATGGGAATGAGTACAAATCAATGGGGACAGTAGGGCAGGAATGGTAGATATGCTGTTGCACTTATGCATGCCCCATTTACAGACATCTGAGGAATGGGGTGAGGTCCACGCTAGACTGTTTGAGGTTGAACCTGTGAGGGTTTGAGGAGTAACAACGAAGTCAGGTAGAGCATTCCAGGCGTTGACCACTCTGTTGCTGAAGTCGTATTTCTGCAATCGAATTTGGAGCGATTGACCTTGAGTTTGTATCAATTATTTGCCCATGTATTGTGAAGTAGTCGTTGAAAGGTAGGATGTTGTAGCAGACAATTTTGTGAGCTATGCAGGCGGCACAGTTCCAGATTGTCCAAGCCCAAAATTTCGAGCCTGGTGACGTAAAGGATACTATACTAAAGATGCTATAATTAAAAAGATCTATGAATGTGCAGAAATGTACAGAATGACGGGTTGGTTGAGGGACAAAGGAGAAACGGAACATTACCTTAGCTGGAACTTATGGTATATGTGGGCGACAAAGAGAACAGCAGGGACTTAAAACGGGGAAAGTTAAATAGCAGTTATTAACAATGGGAACTAAAAGTGAACATGGGTATTGTAATAGATCCCTGAATTTTGTAATGAGAAGATGTGGCTTAGAGACCTAACAATGAGGAAGGGAAAAAAAGTTGGGCTGTGAATGACTGTCACGGCGGGGGGGGGGGGGTTGTATGTTTAAAATTGTATTTGTATTTGTATGTTTTACTCTTAAAAAAATGTATAACTAATAAAGATTACTTAAAAAAAAGGATACTATTGTGAGCAGAAGAGTGTATTCAAGAGTTGGTCTGACAAAGGTTTTGTATGCCCTAGTTGGCTGTATAATGTTGCTGGGGAAGAAGCTTTGCAAAATTAGGTTAACAACTCTTAATGCCATTTTGGCAATTGGAGAGCAGGCTGTCTTAACTGGAAGGCGAGAAGAGATAATCTCTCTTGCTTCTGGATTATATGCTAACTTGAAAGCTTTTAACCTCGGCTACAATGACATGCTGAATTGTGCTAAAATATTGCTTACAGTTAAGCAATGTGAGTTCTTTATTGTTGTTCCAAGCCAAGCTAATACGTGGGGAGGGGGGGGCGTAAACCCCACAACCTTGTGGCATTTTCTTCCTTGGGAGATGAAAAATCGCCACATTTGCAGGAAATTGTTAAGCAAGGTTACAGCCGGGCCAGCTAGCCATTCAGAGAGGCTTACCTTTTGAAGTCTAGAGCAGTGAAGGTGAATAACTAAAATGTCATTAGCCTAAGCCTACATTTATACCAATCATGCTGGAGCAAATATCATTGCTTGGTCTTCTGGTATCCCTGCTATAAAATGCTAGCATCAACAGGTGGGCAGAGGGTTAAACAAAAGGCCCGGCGGGGAGGACAGAGATGGATTTCAGGTTCCCTCCACCTTTGCAATTAGGGGAGCATTGTTGGAAGACAATTGGACTTTGTCTTCTATTCACCCGAAACACCATTAGAGGAGACTGAAATTGCTGGAAAGCCGAACAAACAACTTGACTTATATTTGGAATAGAGAGGATGATATAAATGAAAGGAATCGGATGCTGCAGCACGTCTGGGCTAGAGGGAAGAGAGGGACATGCAATGGGTTCTGACCTTTCAGCAAGTAGGGCATTTTGAGGGCGGCATCTTCGCTATGCCCTGCTCTTAGCCAATTGAAGGTAATGTGAAAATGAAAGGTGAGGGTTCCTGGGATCCTCCGTACGGTGGCCTTTCTCTTGTGGCTGGCTAAAGGAACTGAGGAACGGATGCTCATGAAGAGCCGAGCTGGCGCGCAGTGGTTAAATGCAGCACTGCAGGCTACTTCAGCTGACCGCAGTTCTGCAGTTCGGCTGTTCAAATCTCACCGGCTCAGGGTTGACTCAGCCTTCCATCCTTCTGAGGTGGGTAAAATGAGGACCCGGATTGTTGTTGGGGGCAATATGCTGACTCTATAAACCGCTTAGAGAGGGCTGAAAGCCCTATGAAGCGGTATATAAGTCTAACTGCTATTGCTATTGCTATTGGTGAGCTGGGTTTACAGGATCATGAGTTCTGACATTCTCTACAAGCTTTCCCCAAGCAAAAGGGAAGCCAGAAGGAAGTTGAAAAGTCACATTCATGTTCTTGCTTAACAACAGCAACCAGGATTGACAAATTCCCATCACTAAATGATAATGATGATATAGCACTTGTTTCTTAGACTGCTCCTGATCTCAATTGTCATTGTAAGCCAAGGACTATCTGTATAATCCTTCCATGCTCATAATGTTTTTGAAGGATCACAGTCAGAATAGCATGTTAATGGAAGGGACCGAGGTGGTGCAGTGGTTAGAGTGCAGTACTGCAGCCACTTCAGCTGACTGTTAGCTGCAGTTCGGCTGTTCAAATCTCACCGGCTCAGGGTTGACTCAGCCTTCCATCCTTCCGAGGTGGGTAAAATGAGGACCCGGATTGTTGTTGGGGGCAATATGCTGACTCTATAAACCGCTTAGAGAGGGCTGAAAGCCCTATGAAGCGGTATATAAGTCTAACTGCTATTGCTATTGCTAATTGGCTTCACTCTACTGAGCTGTTATAGGGGCCCATTATAATGTGATTCCCAGGTGCAGCCAAGTCTAATAAGTACCCTCGGTGGCGCAGTGGTTAGAGTGCAGTACTGCAGGCCACTTCTGCTGACTACCAACTGCCTGCAATTTGGCAGTTCAAATCCCACCAGGCCGGTGGTGGGATTCAATTTTCTTTTTTACCACTGGTTCTGTAGGCGCTTTTTGTGCCACCAAAATCCAAAATGTCATAATTTATGACTGAGAAAATGAATAATTGCCATTCCCACTTTCATTGTTTTACATAGGTTTAATCAAGAAATCCAACCGGAGATCCAAGACATCTCATTCTTGCCTCCAGAGGTTTAGATTACAGACTAACAGAGTTGGGAGGGGCCTAGTAGGCCATCTAGTCCAACCCCCCCTCCTCCCAAGCAGGCCCATTTTTTGACAGATGGCAGTCCGCTCTTTTTGAAAGCTTCCAGGGATGCAACTCCCACCACTTCTGAAGGCGACTTCTGCTCCATGGGTTGATTGTTCTCACTGTCAGAAAATTTCTCCTTATTTCCAGGTTGAATCTCTCCTTGGTCAGTTTTCATCCATTACTCCTTGTCTGGCCTTTGAGTGCTTTGGGGAATAGCTTGACCCCCTTCCTCTCTGTGGCAACCCCTCAAGTATTGGAAGATTGCTATCCTGTCTCCCCTGGTCCTTCTCTTCCCTAGACTAGACGGGCCCAGTTACTGCAACCGTTCATTGTATGTTTTAGCCTCCAGTCCCCTCATCAGAGCCGAGGTGGTGCAGTGGTTAGGGTGCAGTACTGCAGGCCACTTCAGCTGACTGTTATCTGCAGTTCAGCGGTTCAAATCTCACCGGCTCAAGGTTGACTCAGCCTTCCATCCTTCCGAGGTGAGTAAAATGAGGACCCGGATTGTTCTTGGGGGCGATATGCTGACTCTGTAAACCGCTTAGAGAGGGCTGAAAGCCCTATGAAGCGGTATATAAGTCTAACTGCTATTGCTATTGCTAATCTCTTCTCTGCACTCTTTCTAGAGTCTCAACTTTTTTTTATGGTGACCAAAACTGGATGCAGGATTCTAGGTACGATCTTATTAAGGCTTTATAGAGTGGTATTAGTACCTCCATAGATCTTGATTATATACCTCTTTTAATGCAATTTAGGATTGCATTGATTTTTTTTTTTGGCTGCCACCGCACACTGTTGGTTCATATTTAGCTGGTTGTCTACTAAGACTCCTTAATCCCTCTCACAGTTATTGCTATTTCACCCAACCAGTGGTGGGATTCAAATAATTGAACAACCGGCTCTCTGCCCTTATGACCAGCTGGGCGGGTGTGGCTCGGTGGTCATGTGACTGGGCGGGCGTGGCCAGCTGAACACTCAGGTTGATGGGCTCTTCGCCTTAGCTGTTACAATGTAATAATGGTTAACGGGAGAGGCAGTTTCTGTAAGCAGGGCCATAAAGATTAGGCTAGAAACAACGCCAGAATGTTTCCTTCCTGCCTTCCTTACAGGATTAGCCCTGTAAAGTGGGGGGAAAAACCAAAATGAGATTTCTTCCAACAACCGGTTCTCCGATCTGCTTAGAAAGCTAACAACCGGTTCTCTCGAATAGGTGCGAACCGGCTGAATCCCACCACTGCACCCAACCTATGTGTGCCTTTTTGGTTTTTCTTGCCTTAGTTTAAGACTTTACTTTTCTCTGCATTGAATTTCATTTTGTTAGATAGGGGCTCAGGGTTCAAGCCTGTCAAGATCCGTCTGGATCTTGAGCAGGGGTGAAATCCACTTACCTTCGCCACTGGTTCGCAAATGCGTGTGAAAAAATGCAGCCAGGAAAGAAAAGTCTCCAGGATTCCTTTTTGTGACTTATTTTTCTGCAAGAGGATGGACTGCCAATGTCCTCCCTTCGACAAATCCTCCCTCCTCATCTTGGATTCTATCCTCTGTCTCTATCCAACCTCGAAAATTAGTGATTTCGATGTTTAGGATACCGCTTGCTAAGAAGGCTGAAAAGGCTGATAGGCTTGCAATTGCATGGACCGCTCTTATCTCCTTTTTTTTAAAATAAATGATTATTGCCAACCTCCAATCTTTTGT
Organism: Thamnophis elegans; assembly: GCF_009769535.1. Classification (NCBI taxonomy): domain Eukaryota; kingdom Metazoa; phylum Chordata; class Lepidosauria; order Squamata; family Natricidae; genus Thamnophis; species Thamnophis elegans. The sequence goes on along the minus strand of NC_045549.1, from coordinate 71,524,126 downwards.
GACATAGCCCGTCTGATCTATGAAGATAAAAAGGAACGCCAGCAGAGATGCCACACCTGGGATCCTTTTTAATTATTTCAAGTAAAATACAATCAACACCTAGAGCAGTGATGGCGAACCTATGACACGCGTGTCAGTGCTGACACGCGTAGCCATTTGGGGTGACACGCACAGAATTTCATGCGATTCATCCTCGGCTCCTGCACGGCCGCCGAGGATGAAAGAATCTGTGCTGGAGGAACGGGGGGGGGGACGTGTGATCTCCCCCGCCCACACTCACTTACTGTATCACCGCCGCCCCTTTCTGAGCGCAGGGGCTGCTGGTAAGGGTGCGTGCGTGCGCACACACATCATCAGCGCAGCGAGAGAGGACCCGCAGAGAGAGGAGCGCGGGAACAGTGCGCGCCTCTCTCCAGTCAGGCCGGCACAGAGAGTCTACTCCTGGGACTGTCGGTTACGACCGCACCACAGCAGGGAACAGCGGAGTGCCAACGGGAACTGTGAGCGCCATTAGCAGCAACTATAAATTGCGCAAAATTATGTTTTTGTCGAAGTGACACACAATGCGATTTATGCTTGATTTTTTGCCGATTTTTGACACACCACGCCAAAAAGGTTGCCCATCACTGACCTAGAGCCTCGAATACTTTTAAGAGACTCAATCCATTGGGTTATCTCTTGCATTGAGACAGGGAGACAATTTTGAACTTGGACCAACTCCATCTCACTCTCATTTCTGTTGCTAGCAGGGTCCATAGACAATCGTCCAAAATATTCCTCTCGGGAACTTGATTTGGAGCTGGAGGTGGGGAGTAGGTTTTTTTAGCCTTCTGATAGTTTGCCAAAAGATGGAAGACTCCCTCTTCCGGACTGATTGAATTAGTTTCCGTCTGCCATGATATCAATCCAGGAACAGATGTTATTTTGAGTTCCCCCCCTTGCAATTTCATGTGTACGTTATATTTTAATTACATTTGCTTTCTTTAGCTAATTTGTAGTTGCAAAGAAGCATACTAGGTTCCAGTAGACTAATTGGATTGGCTTATTAGAACTTTTTTTTAAAAAAATAACCATCACTTCTTTAGGTTTATGTTCATCCATCATTTTCAAAGAAGACCTTGACATCTTATGAGTTGTGGGCTGTCCAGGGCATGTCCACAGGTGGCTTCTAAGCCCTTTACAGGCGTGGGATGTTCCGACACATGCTGGGTGGACATGTGTGGGCATCACTGTTGCAGCATTTGCAGCTCTGGCTGTGCAGAATGCTCGCTTCTCTTGTGCCTTGCTTGTCCTCCTGTCCTCAGATGTCTGGCAGCCTTAGTAGATCAGCGTGCGCCATGTTGATCGATCTTGTGCCAGGTTTTCTCAGGAGGGTGGTGTCAATTTCCAAGGATTTGAAGGAGGCTTTCAGCGTGTCTTTGTATCGCTTCCTTTGTCCCCCGTGCGATCACTTTCCTTGAGACAGCGCACCCTAGAGGAGCTGTTTGGGTTTGCGATGGTCTGGCATCCTTGCAACATGGCCTGCCCGGTGTGTTTGGGCTTTCATCAGCAGGGTGTGAACTGAGGGCAGGCCTGCTCTGGAGAGGACTTCTGTGTCTGGCCCCTTGTCCTGCCACCAGGTCCTGAGAAGTATCTGATAGTTTGCCAAAAGATGGAAGACTCTCTCTTCTGGACTGATTGAATTACTGTATTCTTCAGAGTATAAGATGCACTTTTTTCCGTCAAAAAAGAGGCTGAAAATCTGGATGTATCTTATACACTGAATACAACATTTTTTGCCTCCCCAAATCACACCCCCTTCACCAAAATGGCCAGGCATAGCTTGTAGGGGGCTTTCAGAGAGCTTCTGGGGGCTGGGGAGAGCAGAAATGAGCGAAAAACAGGCCATTTCTTGCTCAGCCCCCCCCCCCCCCCGAGCACTCTACAAGCCTCCTAAGGGCTATTCATGCCCTTTAAAAAAAAACAGGTCTGTTTTGGTGAAAAACAGGCCATTTTGGGGAGGTTTGCAGAGTGCAAAGACTTTTTTTTATTTGCCTCTTCAAAACCTTGGTGCGTCTTATACTCCAAAAAATAAGGTAGTTTCTGTCTGCCATTGTCTGCAGAATCCTGCTTATCAAATGGCCATCAAACTCCAGTGTCAAGACTGAGATCAAGGAACAGCTTCCTCAAATACTTCTGTCCCTCCTAACAACCGGTCACCACAGTCTGCATTAGAACTAGGGAAGGCAAGTAAGAAGTTACTGGGAAACTGGGCACAACCACGTTTCTTTCTGCTATGGGGCCAAGAACAATCTTGGCTTGTATGGAAATCAGTAAATAGGCTATGCACCTGTTGTGGTCCACCAGCCGCCTGCGGAGCTGGCAGCAGAGTCGGACAGTGAGGAGGTTGGGGAGGAACAAGGGCCAGTCCTGGAGTCTGGGGAAGGCTTGCACGAGGGCTCTGGCTCGGAGGCAGAGAGGAGGCCAGGGCCATCTGGTAGCTATGTGCTGCCTCTAGAGCCTCCAGAGTTTGAAATCAGCGAGGCAGAAGAACAGCGTGAGCCTGTTCCCAGTGCGTACATGCGCAGAGCTGCCAGAAGGCAAAAACAGTTAAGAAAAAAGGGTCAACTGGGGAGTAAGGCTTGGAGATGATTGGCCCATCCCATAAGACATAAAAGAGAAGCAAACGGACGTGAGCCTCTGCAGGAAACAATTAGTTCATCTAGCCGGTTCAAACTATGAGAAGTCCTGTTTGACTCTGTGCTACAGTTGGCCTTGCAAAACTAATTGGCCACCTTTCAAGGGAGATAAAGGTGGGAGCTTACATTACCCTGAAAGACTGTGGCAACTCGAGCAGGCATTTGTCCAAATCTTCACAGACTGTTTATGAATCATTACGGGCTGTGAATGACCATAATCCACAGCCGTCTAAATAAAAGAGGGTTTTGGGGACTAAGATTACCTCCAATAGACCGATTAGATCCCACAGATTAGACCTCCTCCGAATTCCATCCGCCGGCCAGTGCCGACTGGCGACTACCCGGAGGAGAGCCTTCTCTGTGGCTGCTCCGACCCTCTGGAACGAGCTCCCCGTGGAGATTCGAACCCTCACCATCCTCCAGGCCTTCCGCATAGCCCTTAAAACCTGGCTGTTCCGACAGGCCTGGGGCTAAAGAGCTGTTGCCCCCGTCTCGAATGGTATGACTGCTGTGTGTTTTTAAATTATGTATTGTTATGTTCCGTCTTTTTTACTTCTTGTCTGTACCCCCCTCCCCTGATTTGAATTGTGAGCCACCCTGAGTCTCCTTGGGGAAAAGGGCAGCATATAAATGTAATCAAATCAATCAATCAATCAATCAATTTATGCGTTCTCAACAAGCCTAGATCAGAACAGATATCAATCCAGCAACTGCTGTTATTTTGAGCTTCCGCCCTTCCAATTTCATGTTACATTATATTTTAATTACATTTGCTTCTCATGAGCTAATTTGTAGTTAAAGGACGCATACTAGGCTGCAGTAGACTAATTAGATTGGGCTTATTAGAACAACTTTTAAAAATTTAATCGTAACTTCTTTAGGTAAGTGGAATGTGAAAGCAAAAGATTTTGAGTGGATTTCAACCCCCTTTGGAAAATGAAAGAAACATTATGGTTTCAGGCCAGACTTTCTATTTTTTTTATCCATGTCTGCCAATGTAGAAGAGCGATAGGAGAACGCTTTATAAAAGGGATGTGTAAGAAAAGAATTTCCCTTCCAACTTTTAACAAATTTGCCGCCCTTGAATAACTTGAGTGGGAACTTCAAGCAGAACTGGGAAAACAACAGCTGGTAGATCTTTCGCTATCTGTCAAGGAAGAGCAGAATGAAAAAATCTGGATTTTCTCCCGGCTTCTTACTGTGAGTCTCCGGTACAACTTGCTTGTTCACCTGCTAACCTCCAGGGAAATAAAAAAAAAAAAATTAAAAAAATAAATCAGCTTAAAAATAAGATGCAAAATCAGAATACGGAGAGGCTCCCCTTGGGAAAATTCAAGAGAGTTTATGGCAAAGCGATGCCTTCTTAGAGCGCAAACAGTTGCTTCGTGATTTGAGCATCTGTCAGGTATAAAATATAAGCTGGGAACTGCTTAAAAAGAAGGGGGAAAAAATGAAGCTTCTGTGCAAAATAGGAAGCTGGACCTACCAGCTGTATTAAGGCTTATCAAGAAACGCTGGCTAAATCACATATTCTGGATTTGGGCTCTTTTAAATGGCAGGTCATCCCAAGTTACAGAGGCAAAACTGGGCAATAGCCCAATGTCTGTATTATTATTATTATATTATATTATTATTATTATTATTCATTAAACATGAAGCTCATCCAATTGAAACATGAAACTCAGCCAACTGAACATTCAAAAATAATGATGATGATGATGATGATGATGATGATCATCATCATCATCCAGAAACCAACAGTGAGTTGTTCCTGGATGCACGCCGTCGAAGGGCTACTCGGCGTCAAGAACAACAACGTAATTACAAGAGGTAATTACGCTCAGCTGAAGGTCATTAAGCTCCTCTCCAGACTATAAAAGAGACTGCTTGTGCCATGCCCTTCTTGCAGAAGTCAACTCTTCGACTAAAGAGAAACAAACTTGGAAGGCTGGATTGCTGCCAGAGTTTGTCTGAATTGCTGCCAAGGTTTGTCGGCCTTGCTGCCAAGGTCCTTATCTGTTTGTTTACTTGGCTTTCAGCCACCGAGAGTCTGGTCTTGTTATTAAAGGACATTCTCATTAAGCGTGTCTCCGCTTTCGTTACTGGACGGAGGAGGGGGTCAGAACAGACCTGGGTACTTGAGAGACCGCCTGCTGCCAATTACCTCCCAAAGACCCATCAGATCCCACAGATTAGGCCTCCACCGGATTCAATCTACCGGCCAATGTCGATTGGTTACTACCCAGAGGAGGGCCGTCTCTGTGGCTGCTCCGGCCCTCTGGAACGAACTCCCCGCGGAGATTCGGACCCTCACCTCCCTTCAGGCTTTCCGCAAAGCCGTTAAAACCTGGCTGTTCTGGCAGGCCTGGGGTTGACGAGTTCCCTTGTGCTTTTTGGACTACCTTGCCTATCTAACATCGAGGGAGCAAGCGCCATTTTGGGAACAACGACGGGTCTCTAGGCAATTACAGCGCCTGTTCCATCTTTTCCCATTTATTTTTAATGGTGTACCTCTGGGAACTTCTTGGAATGGTTTTTCCACTAGAAGGAAGACTCTGGACTTGTACTGTGGGTGGACAGATGATGATTACACTGCGTGTGCGCTTTGAACCCCCACAGGACCTCTTGACTAACAAAGTCATAGAAAAAGAGAGGGGTTATAAGATACTTCCCCACAGATACTATCTGAACTATAACTGGTCCTTAGCCATTTCAATTTTGAACATTGAGAGCCAATCTCTTACTGCCTGAACTCGCACTTTAAATTAATTAACTTTGCGCAATTTATAATCTCTTTCTTTTCTTTCATCTTTCTTCTCTCTTTGCATGGGCTATGTATGAGGTACGCATGAGATGAATGTATGTCCCACTTTTATGACCATATTGTTGTAAATTTTGTGTTTTTAACTTTTACGTGGGGACTGTTTGGGGGAGTGTTTGAGTATGGATGATTCGGAGGACCTGCCGGGAGTTGCAGGGCCCATGGGGGTGGTTGAGGGGGCCAGAGACACGGGAGAGGGTCGGGGTATTGCGGTCGTAACAGGGAGGGGCAGATACGGCGGGGACTTTAGGGCAGGCCATTACCGGGGAAGGAGGGTTCGCTACATTGCAGAGATCCCTCCTTCCGGCCCTAGGAGTCCCACTCCAAGACCAGATGGCGTAAGTAGTCAGGACCCTGGTCTCAGGCTGTTGTCGCTAAATGCCAGGTCTGTTGTTCATAAAGCTCTCGTCCGGGACTTAATTTTAGACGAGAGGGCAGACCTGGCATGTATTACTGAAACCTGGCTGGGCCCAGAGGGAGGAGTCCCCCTTGTAGAGCTGTGCCCAGAAGGATTTCAGGTGCTGCATCAGCCGAGAGCCCAGGGAAGGGGTGGGGGTGTGGCCGCCGTTATCCGGAAGTCGTTAGTTCCTCGTAGGGTCCCTGCTCCGGAGATTGTCGGGTGTGAGTCTTTGCTGTTAAAGTTGGACCTCAAGGGTCAAGTGGGACTGCTGCTAACGTACCTGCCTCCCAACAGCGTTGCAGCAGCCCTCCCCTCGCTCCTCGAGTCGGTAGCCGAGCTGGCAATTGAGTTCCCTAGGTTGATGGTCCTGGGGGACTTCAATTTGCCGTCGCTCGGTGAAAACTCTGATGGGGCGCAGGAGTTCATGGCCTCCATGACAGCCATGGGCTTGACCCAAGTAATTCGAGGCCCAACCCATTCAGCGGGACACATGCTTGACCTTGTATTTCTCTCGGAGCAGTGGATTTGTGATCTTGGTCTGAGGGGGAGCGACATCATACCCCTGTCGTGGTCAGACCACTGCCTACTGAGGCTCGACTTCCGGAAGCCAAACCCCCACTGTAGGGAGGAGGAACCGACCAGATGGTTCCGCCCCAGGCGCCTTATGGAGCCGTCAAGGTTCCAGACAGAGCTTGGGGTTATTCCTGACACTCTCGCCCACAGTCCGGTGGAGACTCTGGCTGCTGCGTGGCACTCGGCAGCGTCGGAGGCCCTCGACCGGATTGCGCCACTGCGGCTCCTCCGAGGCAGCGGATCCCGGAGACCCCCTTGGTTTACCGAGGAACTCCGGGAGATGAAGCGCCGGAGGAGATGCCTAGAGCACCGTTGGAGGTCCGATAAGTCCGAATCGAACCGAGCAATGGTAACCACCTGCACCAGGGAATACACCAGAGCACTTAGGGCAGCAAAAAGATCCCACATAGCCACCCTGGTTGCATCCGCTGAGTCCCGTCCAGCCGCCCTGTTTAGGATAACCCGCTCCCTATTGAACAAAAGGGAGGCGGGGGAACCCTTGCAGGGCAGAGCTGAAGAGTATGCCCAATTCTTAGCGGACAAAATTGCTCGGTTTCGGTCGGACTTGGACTCCACCCCCGCAGTTCCAGCCGAGGCACAAGGGGACCAAGTAGAACAGCTCTGGGTTGAGTTTCAGGACGTTCCCCGGGGATGTGGACAAGGCCATGAGAGCTGTAAGTACCTCCACCTGTGTCCTGGATCCGTGTCCCTCATGGCTGGTCACGAACTGCAGTGAGGTGACACGAGGCTGGATCCAGGCGGTCGTGACCGCCTCCCTTCGGGAGGGGAACTTCCCCGCCGCACTGAAAGCGGCGGTGGTGAGACCCCTCCTGAAGAAACCATCTTTGGATCCAGCTGTTCTTAATAGCTATCGCCCTGTCTCCAACCTTCCCTTCTTGGGGAAGGTTGTTGAGAAGGTGGTGGCCTTCCAGCTCCAATGGTCCTTGGAGGAAGCAAACTACCTAGACCCCTTCCAGTCAGGCTTCAGACCCGGCTACAGCACAGAAACCGCTTTGGTCGCATTGATTGATGATCTCTGGAGAGCCAGAGATGAAGGACATTCCTCCATCCTGGTCCTCCTTGACCTCTCAGCGGCTTTTGATACCATCGACCATGGTATCCTTCTGCGACGACTGCGGGAGGTGGGAGTGGGAGGCACCGTGCTACGGTGGTTCTCCTCCTACCTCTCGGACAGGTCGCAGTCGGTGTTAGTGGGGGGGCAGAGATCGTCCCCTAGGCCCCTAAATTATGGGGTGCCTCAGGGTTCGGTCTTATCCCCCCTACTATTCAACATCTACATGAAACCGCTTGGAGAGATCATCCGCAGGCACGGGATTAGATACCATCAATATGCGGACGATACTCAATTGTATCTGTCCGCCCCGTGCCAACTCAATGAAGCGGTAGATGTGATGAGCCGGGGTCTTGAGGCCGTTATGGACTGGATGAGGGTTAACAAGCTTGTGCTCAACCCAGAAAAGACCGAGTGGCTGTTGTGTTTTCCTCCCAAAGATTTGACTAATATTCCATCACTCAGGCTGGGGGGTCAAATTTTACACCCCTCAGAGAGGGTTCGCAACTTGGGAGTCCTCCTGGATCCACAGCTGTCATTTGACCACCACCTAATGGCTGTGACCAGGGGGGCATTCGCCCAGGTTCGCCTGGTGCGCCAGTTGCGACCCTACCTGAATCAGGAGGCTCTCACAACAGTCACTCGGGCCCTTGTGATCTCTAGGCTGGAATACTGCAATGTGCTCTACATGGGGCTGCCCTTGAAGAGCATCCGCGACTTCAGCTAGTGCAGAACGCAGCCGCGCGAGTGATTGCGGGTGCACCTCGATTCACCCGCATAACACCTATCCTCCGCGAGCTGCGCTGGCTGCCTGTCGATCTCCGGATGCGCTTCAAGGTGCTATTAATCACCCATAAAGCCCTACATGGCAGTGGATCTGGATACTTGAGAGACCGCCTTCTGCCAATTACATCCCTGCGACCAATAAGATCCCATAGACTAGGCCTCCTCCGTATCCCATCGGCCAGCCAGTGTCGGCTGGCAACTACAAGGAGGAGGGCCTTCTCAGCAGTAGCCCCGGCCCTTTGGAACGAGCTCCCCGTGGAGATTCGTACCCTCTCCACCGTCCAGGCCTTCCGCATAGCCCTTAAGAACTGGCTCGCCCGTCAGGCCTGGGGATAAGGATAGTTACCCCTCCCGAATGATGAATGTATGTTGCCTACCATTTTATTATATGTTTCTTTCTTGATGTTTGTATTCCCCCCTTCCCAGTTTTATGTGAGCCGCCCTGAGTCCCCTCAGGGAAAAGGGCGGCCTAAATTCTAATAAAACTCTAAAAACTCTAAACTCTAAACCCTTCCCCGCTCGAATTGTGTGACTGTTGATTGTTTTTTAAAAATTGTTTTTTTCTGTATCTGCTTGTTGTGTTGCCTTGTCTGTACTACACCCCCACTCCTGGGTTTGTTAGCCGCCCTGAGTCCCTCCGGGAATAGGGCGGCATAGAAATGAAATAAACCTATAACCTATAACATAGATATCGATTGTTTCCTGATTGCTTATTTGTACCCTATAACTATCATTAAGTGTTGTACCTTATGATTCTTGAGGAATGTATCTTGTCTTTTTATGCACCCTGAGAGCCTATGCACCAAAGACAAATTCCTTGTGTGTCCAATCACACTTGGCCAATAACGAATTATATTCCGTTCTATTCTGATACATTCTAGAGCCTTTCTAGAATTTCAGTTAATTAGGCAGTTCCTTCAATCCTCCTGATTTTGCCAATGGGCATTTGTTTCCTTTCCACATCAACTATTTCAATTTTTGCAAGATATAGACAAGAGATTCTTGTATTACACAGCCATTTCCTTCTTGTTGTGCTCTACATGGGACTGCCCTTGAAGAGCATTCAGCGACTTCAGCTAGTCCAGAATGTGGCCACGCGAGCGATCGTGGGTGCACCTCGCTTCACCCACGTAACACCTATCCTCCGCGAGCTGCACTGGCTACCTGTTGATCTCAGGGTGCGCTTCAAGGTGCTACTTATCACCTATAAAGCCCTTCATGGTAGTGGGCCTGGGTACTTGAGAGACCGCCTACTGCCAATTACCTCCACCAGGCCGATACGATCGCATCGATTAGGCCTCCTCCGAATTCCATCTTCCAGCCAGTGCAGACTGGCAACTACCCGGAGGAGAGCCTTCTCGGTGGCTGCTCCGACCCTTTGGAATGAACTCCCCGTGGAGATTCGGACCCTCACCACCCTCCAGTCTTTCCGCGCCGCTTTAAAGATCTGGCTGTCCCAGCTGGCCTGGGGTTAAGATTGTAGCCCCACCCAAACTGTGTGCTCTTTTTTTAACATGTTGTATTGTCTACTGTTTGTCTCCCCCCCCCCTTTTTGAATTGTGAGCCGCCCTGAGTCCCCCCAGGGAAAAGGGCGGCATACAAATAAAGGAAACATTCAAACATAATGCAGACAGTCTGAAAGCGAAGACTGGGGTTTATTTAGAGTGGCTGACTGTGTGCTTCCATAGCCTTCCTTGAGTTACAATTCTTTCCCTTCCTAATTGGATTGGTTTCCTTTTCATGTATAAAGGTTCGCATTTTCTGACTGTGGGCTAATGTCCTTTGCCCTTTTTTTTTCCAGTGGTATTCTTCCTATCGACTTCAGCAACTTGGTTCCAAGAGAAAGTTACAGAGAAGACAACTCCTGAAATATTATGAAAATTAAGGTTGCATTATATCAGGTGGCTTATTTTGCAGTCTGAGCACAGCATTCTTCATTGTCTGGATTGTTTGAGACCGTCCCTGGTTGAGACTAGCCTTAATAAATAAAATAATATTAGGTTGTCAGTAGCTTTTTTATATGTATGATTGCCAACTACTGTATACAGAATACAGAATAACAGAGTTGGAAGTGACCTTGGAGGTCTTCTAATCCAACCTCTATACCAGTGAAAGCCTAACCATTTTGTCGTTGCGTGCAACAGCACAAGTTCGTGCCCACACCCATTATTCAATGCACACCTAACACCCACCCTACACACCCCACACCCCTTTTCATGTGCATGCAACCCGCCCCCCCCCACTCCCCCAACCCCCGTGTATGCACGCCAATCCTCCATGCCCTGTTTTGGGCCATAGCAGGGCTTCCTGCAGCCTCCTGGGATCAAAATGGGCCACGCGGAGGGTGCACTGGATGCCCCCTGTGCCCCATATTGGGCCTCCCTGAAGTATCCTAGGACCAAAAACAGGCCACAGAGGGCATGCTGCACCCTTCCCTTGCAGCCCATATTGGACCTAGCAGGTCTCCCTGAAGCCTCCTGGGACCAAAATGGGCTGCGGGGAGGCAACACCCTCCATGCTCCCCCTTGCCCCCCATGCATGCACGCGCACCCCCATGGATGCACCTACATCTCCCATATATGGCCCCCCAGCATGAATGGCAGAGACAATCAAGAGGCACATGCACATGCGCGTTAGAACTGAAGTGTGGTGACGGCTCATATGCCCACAGAGAAGGCTCTGTGTGCCACCTGTGGCAGGCATGCCATAGGTTCACCATCACGGCTCTATCCCAATCAGGATAAATGATTGTCTAATCTCTTCTTAAAAACCTCCAGTGTTGGAGAACCCACAACTTCTGCATCCATCCATCCATCCATCCATCCATCCATCCATCCATCCATCCATCTATCTATCTAATATATCATTTTCATCATCTGTACATCTGTCTCTCTGTCTACCATCTATCTATATCTACCTACCTACCTACCTATCATCCATCCATCCATCCATCCATCCATCCACACACACCACACACACACACACACACCACCTATCATCCATCCATCCATCATCCATCCATCCACATCCATCCCATCCATCCATCCATCCATCCATCTATCTATCTACCTACCTACCTACCTACCTACCTATCTACCATTTTCATCATCTGTACGTCTGTCTGTCTATCTACTATCTATCTATATCTATCTATCTATCTATATCTATATATATCTATCTATCTACCTATCATCCATCCATCCATCCATCCATCCATCCATCTATCTATCTATCTATCTATCATTATCATCATCTGTACGTCTGTCTGTCTGTCTACCATCTATCTATATCTATCAGTATCATCTATCTATCTATCTATCTATCTATCTATCTATCTATCTATCTATCTATCTATCTATCTACCTACCTACCTACCTACCTACCTACCTACCTACCTACATACATACATACATACATACATACATACATACATGCCATCTATTTTCTCTCTGTATGTCTCTTGTCTTTCTCTCTCTCTCTCTCTCTCTCTCTCTCTTTCTGTCTCTCTGTCTGTATCTGTCTGTTGTAAAGATTATAAAATGGGGTAAAATTCATGTAACATCTTTTTCCCTTAGCAACAGAAATTTCAGGCTCAATTGTGATCATAAGACAGGGACTGCCTATACTTAAGGTATATCCCAATGTTTCATGCAACTCTGATTCATTTAGCTAGTCTGGTTTGAACTATATAACATTCGGTAGCACAAATTGCTTGCAGAAAGAATGAGACAGATGCCTTTCCTGTGAAAACAAACTATTTTTAGCAGCCTTCACTCTTGAAATTTCTCTTTTTTTTTTATTCACCTCTACTTTGATTCAGGAACCAGAGTTTAGAACAGTCCCCCCTCCCCACTTTGTATTTCCTAATCAATATAAAGTAATAAAGTTTTTGTTCCCTCTAGGCAGGGCTATAATTAAGAAAGCACACAAATACAATGCTAATGTGTCTGAAAAGGCTTTTGAGGTCGTGGATACTTTAGATCTGGAAGGAGGAAGAATATTGGAAAGAAGAGCTGAAGTGCTCTCCAACAGGCAGTGGAAAAGAGAAAGGAAGGGGGGAAAAAGAAAGCTCTTGAGCTTTGACTTTGATATTTGGAGAAACTTAGCTAAAGGCAGATCAATTGTGGGTTGAACAACTAATTAAGGGTTGTTTTGCTCATAAAGAGCCGGGGGGGAAGTAACACAAATCAAATTCATAAATCAAATTAGATTCTGAGAATTCACACCTGTGTCAAGACATTCGAGTGGTAAAACTAGGATGTGGTTTCTTTCTGTTGTTGTTGTTGTTGTTGTTGTGATGATGATGATGATGAGATGATGATGTTATTATAATAATTGCACAGTCAGCCAGATGTTCAGTGGGTTTGGAATTTTTGTCTACCTATTGAATCCTTAACAGGACCTAGGATAAGCAAATCTGGATGTTCGACGGTGTTACAGATAGTCGCAGGATGGAAGCAGTTCCAAGTAAAGCTGCCTTCTGCAATTGACAGATGGCAAATTTGTCAATGCCAATGATGGAGTTTGTGGTGCTCCAGTTGTTTTGGGACTGCACCCAAGGCGTCTATTACTATTGGTACTACCCAGTATCGGGTTTCGGCTCCCGTTGCAAACTGGTATGCTGCAACATGAGCCGGGAGTGCACCATGGGCAAGCACGCTGTGCACACATGCAAACCCACAGCCTGCGATGCTCCAGCTGCTCGGTGGAGCATCACGCAGGCGCCGTACGTTGCCGTGTATGTGCAGATGACCCGTTTCCTACAAATTCAGGTAAGGAACGAGGGGGGTGGGCCCTTCAAAGCGCCATTCCGGGGTTTTGAAGAGGCAATTTTTTTTTTTAAAAAAAGGTTTTGCACTCTGCAAACTTCCCCAAAACGGCCCGTTTTTTACAAAAATGGGTCCAGTTTTTTCTTTAAAAAAAAAGGGCATGAATATCCCTTAGGAGGCTTATAGAGTGTTCCTAGAGGGTGGGGAAGACCAAAATCTGGCAAAAAAATGGCCCATTTTTCACAAAAACTGGGCCATTTTTTGTCTAAAAAAGGGCATTAGGAAGCTTATAGGTGCTTCTGGGGCTGGTGGGGAGGCAAATTTGAGCAAAAAAAAATAGTCAATTTTTTTACTCATTTCTGCCCCAGGAGCACACTGAAAGCCTCCTAAAGGCTATGCAGAGCCATTTGGTGAAGGGGGCGGGGTTTCTGGAGGCAAAAAAATGCTGTATTTAGTGTCTAAGACACACCCAGATTTTCAGCCTCTTTTTGGAGGGAAAGGGTGCGTCTTATACTCCGAAAAATACGGTAATCACATTCAAGGTTTCTGATGACTAAATGAGGTGGGAAGGAATATAAGGTGATCTGTACACCTTTCCCCTTTTAAGCTTATTTTTTTTCTCCAAAGCTGTGGGGGAAGGGATAAAATCCAGGTGTATCCGTACAGTATCTCTCAGAATGCTAATCTCCCTTGAAGACCTTAAAGGTTTAATTAAGTTTTTTTTCTAGGCTCTATGAAGATAAGTATATTTGAATGCAAGATTGCTTTACCTGCAAGGCTCATCGCAGCTCTGCCGTCATTAATGTCTTCTTTTAATCCACCCAAACAGGTTATTTAAAAGAACTCCAGATAGCATCACATATTGCGATCAGTGATTTATTTTTGTAAACCCTCCAAACAAACTCAGGCTGTAGAGCCGAAATACATTAACCTGACCCAATTTAAATACACTATCTATGAATTACTTTTCAAAAATAATTTCTTTTTTCAGAAAGTGCTTTTTGTATTTTAGTTCATACCAATATAACAGATAGCAAAAGACAGAGAGAGAGAGAGAGAGAGAGAGGCAGACAGACAGACAGACAGACAGACAGACAGACAGAGACAGACAGAAAAAGAGGGAGAGACATAGAGACACAAAACACACAGAGAGAAACAGAGAGACAGAGAGAGAAAACAGAGAGAGAGAAAAACAGAGAGAGAGAGACAGAGAGAAAGAGACAGAGAGAGACACAAACAGAGAGAAACAGAGGGGGAGAGAGACAGACCACACAGAGAACAGAGACGCAGAGACAGAGAGAGAGATAGACAGATAGATAAACAGAGAAACCGAGAGAGGGAGGCAGAGAGACAGACAGACAGAAGACAGAGAAGACAAACAGAAAAGAGCGAGGAGAGACATAAAGAGAGACACAAACACACACAGAGAGAAACAGAGAGACAGAGAGGAAAGACACAGAGAAAAACGAGAGAGAGACAGAGACAGAGAGAGACACAAAAGAGAAGAGAGGGAGAGGCAACAGGAGGGGGAGGGGGAGAGAGAGAGAGAACAGAGGGGGAGAGAGAGAGACAGACACAGAGACAGAGACACAGAGACAGACAGAGACAGAGAGAGACAGACAGATAGACAGACAGATAGATAGATAGAGAAACCGAGAGAGAGAGAGAGAGAGAGAGAGAGAGAGAGAGAGAAACAGAGACAGAGAGAGAGACAGAGAGACAGAGAGACAGAGAGAGAGAGAGACAGAAAGAGTAGAAGGAGAGAAAGAGATTGAGAAACAGAGGAGGAGAGAAAGACAGAGAGAGCGAGAGACAGAGAGACAGAGACACAAAGACACACAGAGAGATCATCTTCATATAAAATTGATAGTTAATTATTGGGCAATGCAGAATAGAGAAGTTACATTTCAAGGGGAAAGTAGTCCACTATTTACAACAGTTCGTTTGGTTACCATTCAGATTTATAACAGTACTGAAAAAATGACATAACCATTTCTCACAATTATGACCTTTGCAGCATCCCCATAATCATGTGATCAAAATTCAGATGCTTGACAACTGGCTCATACTTATGACCGTTGCTAGGTCCCAAGGTCATGTGATCTCCTTTTGTGGTTTTCGGACTAGCAAAATCAATGGAGAAACCAGATTCCCTTAACAACTGGGTTACTAACTGATCCACTCCAGTGATTCACTTACAACTGTGGCAAGAATGGTCATAAAATGGGGCAAAACTCCCTTCATAAACATCTCCCTTAACAACAGAAATTTGAGGTTCCATTGAGATCGTAAATCAAGGACTACTTAAATTCAAGTTTCCCCAACTAAAATATTTTTTTCATCTTTCTACACATTGTCTTATTTTTATTTTTATTGAAAGTTCAATAATAAATAGGATGAGGCTGCCATTTCTTTACATAGATCTTTGTCATTTAAACATATTCAGTCTTTGGCAGAAACCTAAAGAACAACAATTGATGAAATTATCACCTAGACAAAGCTCAACTTGCAAATATTGGCAGTGTGTGTGTGTGTGTGTGTGTGTGTGCACTTCTATTTCCCAGCTGCTTGTATCTAAGGCTATATTAGTATCTCCAGGAATAGAATTTTAATTTCCTTTTTCATGATGGAAGAAAAAGTCTATGATATCTTCTGGATAAAGACTTAATATACACGACGTGTGTCTGGTGCAAGAAATAGGGCTCTAGTTGCCTCCCTAACATTTTTTAAGATCCATGTGCCAGTGGTGGGATTCAGCCGGTTCGCACCTATTCGGGAAAACCAGTTGTTAACTTTCTAAGAAGTTTGGAGAACCAGTTGTTCTCCAGCAGTTGTTGTAAGAAATCTCATTTTGGTTTTTTCCCTACTTTACAGGGCTAATCCTGTAAGGAAGGCAGGAAGGAAACATTCTGGCGTTGTTTCTAGCCTCATCTTTATTGCCCTGCTTACAGAAACTGCCTCTCCGGTTAACCCTCATTATATTGTAACAGCTAAGGAGAAGTATCCATCGATGTGAGTGACATTGAGTTGGCCATGCCCACCCAGTCACATGACCACCGAGCCCCACCTACCCAGCTGGTCATTAGGGCAGAGAACCGATTGTTAAATATTTGAACCCACCACTGATGTACACACTCATACACAGTCACACAAAAAGGTCGGTGTTTTGGGGTTTACATTAGAGCACTTCAGCACCTGTAAATTTGTCCTTTCTTTCAACCTCTTCCATACAGTCTTTAAATCCCTCCTTGCATTCCTAATTAGATAATTAATGTTATGGTTTGTGTTGACATTAATTCGATTCAGACTCACCATTTGAAACCTTCTCAAGGATCTTCTGAGAAGCGATAGCAACAGCTCTTAGACTTAGATACCACTTTGCAGTGCTTTACAGCCCTCTCTAAGTGGTTTACAGCGTCAGAATATTTCCCCCAACAATCTGGGTCCTCATTTTAATGAACTCATAATGATGGGGGCAGATAGATAGATAGATAGAGATAGATAGATATAGATAGATAGATAGATAGATAGATAGATGAAAGAGAGAGAGAGATGATGGATAGATGGATGGATGGATGGATGGATGGATAGATAGGTGATAGATAGATAGATAGATAGATATAGATAGATAGATAGATAGATAGATAATTAGAGAGGCACAGAAAGAAAGACAGAGACAGATGGATGGATATAGATATTAGAGAGATGGAATAGATAGATGGATTAAATAGATAGGTAGGTAGATGAGAGAGATAATGGATAGATAGATGGATGATATAGATAGATAGATAGATAGATAGATAGATATAGATAGATAGATAGATAGATAGATAGATAGAAAGATAGAAAGATAGAAAGATAGAAAGATAGATAGATGGATGGAGATTAGACAGACAGACAGACACAAACAGAAAACAGACAGACAAAAGATATACATTTACAGATATTAACAAGAGAAAATATATGGATTAGATAGATGATAGATAGATGATAGATAGATAGATAGATACATACATACATACATAGATGATAGATGATGATAGATACATAGATGATAGATGAGAGATAGATGATAGATAGATAGATAGATAGATATAGATAGATAGATAGATAGATAGATAGATAGATAGATAGATAGATACCGTAGATAGAATGTTTCCCTTTAAATCACCTATTTTATCACTATACCATCATATAATCAGTGCCATTGGTTCAAGATTTGAAGAATTATAAGCTATGCAAGTTTTCTCCATTTCATGGTGCTTTCTTCCTCTTTTATTTTTGATCCTTAGTCAGGCAAGTTGCGCCTCATAAAGTCAAAATTGCAAAGATCATTTCTTTGCTCCATCGTGTGGGAGCTGCAAAAAATGGCGAAAGAATAGTCAGCCTCTTCTCTCTCCCTTCCAGCCATTCGAAATGAAGTTTGAGAAGAACTTGGCTGCAAAGTAGCCCACAAAAATCGATGTGGAAAAGTTTATAGAAGAAAGTTTGTGGAAGAAATGTGTTGCTTTAGATGAGTCACACAGGCGCGCGCCCACACACACACACACACAGACTTCCTTTAGCTCATCTTTCTTCATTAATTGGTTCCATTCCTTCTGTCCTCCAGATTTTTCACCCATCTCTCTAATAGTCACCAAAGAATTCAATATATTGATGGAGCAAAGAGGAAGCCACGCCAAGTTGCTTTAATGAGGTCATTCCACACAGCAGAGAAAGCTTCGGTGCTTGAAGCTTCTGGAATACAAGGGAATGATTACCAGTATCTGGGCTGCATTAGATTTGAGTTTTCTTTGGAAGAAAAAACTAGCCTCGAGAGCTTTTCGGAATGCGGGAGTTTTCTATGAAGAAGCCTCCGCATTAGATGAGGTGTGAGAGAAAAGGTTGCACGTTATTTTTTCCCCCAATTTTATCTTATATCTAGATTTTATTTCCTAGAGGTACTGGCATCTTCTCTGTGGCTCTATTTCCACCCTACCTACCTTCGCTTCCATCAACCTATCCGAGAAGCAGAGAACATTAAACCAGTGTTCTTACCTTTTAATTGGCAAAGGGAAGCAGGGTTTATTTTTTTGCCATTCTTTCGGCAAAGTAGGTTTGTATCGAGATGGGATTCAACCGGTTCGGACCGGTTCTGACATACTCGTAATGGCAACGTGAGACCCCGGCGCCATGATGTCCCCTGTAAGCCTTGTTCTTCATACTGTGCACATGTGTGCATGCCACATGCATGAGCAAAGTACATGTGTGGAAGTTAGATGTGTGTGCAATGTGGGTGTACACGCACGCATGCTCACATTTGCAAACCACTGGTAAACCTATGTGAATCCCTCTGCTGTACAACACAGCTACAGTTGCATGTCCGTGAAAGTGTGAGTTTGTAATGTTCCCGTTACATTACATATTAGGATGTTATGGAGTACTATAAGGCTGTTATGTTCTTTAGGAGTTTGTTTCTTCCTATGTGGTTCAGTGTGCATGCCCCGTTATGCACATGCCCCGTTATGCACTGGGCCATGGGTGACCCACACCTACACAAGGAATTATGTTACAACATGAGTTTGCATGGTTGACAATTAGATGCATTGACCTCAGATCCTATGAACATTTGAAGGGGAGCACAGCAAGATCAGTTTCCCCACATTCTTGCAAATATACCCAAACCTTTACAGAATGGGAAAACATTCTATCCCTCGATAGAAGGAAATATTTTTAGCTGAGGGTTGAACTGTGGAGTCCTTGGTAGTCTCTGAGCTTGGTTGTTTTCTTGCAGATGTTTCATCAACAACTAAGGATTCTACCAGAATGTCTGCTTTGGGCTATTTATGTGGTTGTGAGTAGCTTTTTAGTTTAGCTGGCCTTTAATACCCCTATCAACATATACGTGTGTGTGTGTGTGTGTGTGGTGTGTGTGTGTGTGTGTGTGTGTATGAAATATGTTTGTGTGTGTGAAATATTGCATTTGCTGATAAATAAATAAAGGGAGACTAGTATAGATCTATTTCAAGCTATTTAGCTCTCATCAGCTAGCCATACCCTTACTGGGAATCGAACCTGGGCTGTATTACATACCAGGCAGTTATGTTAGCCACTAAGCCACAGGATCTCTTCCTTTATCAGCTAGGCCAGGGAAATAGGTATGTATTTAGTGTCACAACCCCTGGTATGCCCAAATATGGGAGGAAGCAGACTGCTTCTTTTCTCTGTCTATCGGCTCGTCACAAGAGACCATCACGGCAGAAAGCCATTATTTTTACTGTTGCCTTTGTTACATTTGTGTGCATTTGTGCTGATAGATAATAATAAATAAGGGAGACTAGTATAGATCTATTTCAAGCTATTTAGCTCTCATCAGCTAGCCATACCCTTACTGGGATTTGAACCTGTGCTGTATTACATATTAAGCAGTTGTGTTAACCACTAAGCCAAATACCACTCACTCATCATGAAATCTCCAAAACTGTAAAGCCTACAAACTTGAAATTTGGCACATATGTTCCTCTTGGCTTCTAGGTGCTCACTAAGAAAGGATTTTTTGAAATGACCATCACATGACTAGTATTTTTTATACAGTAATTAACACACTCTGATGCTAAGGAGTTCTACTTCCCCTTCCCACCTGAAAAGAACTCCGCTCCAACTGCCAGTTGCCTCGCATTCTGTTACCTTGGTTAAAACTGGCAGATGTTCCACTCCTTCACACAGGAGCTTCTTACAGTACTAAATGTCGGTACCTCACCAAGATCTCTCCCTTCCACCTATGGAACTACTTCCAGACTCAAGGGAGTGGGAGGAATATTCCCTTATGTGTGTCAATCACCAACCACCACTGAGCCAACGGATTGAACTGGAGTGAACCAGATTTCTCCTGCATTGCCTGATCACAGCTTCATCATGAAGCATGGGTATCCAGTTAGTAAATAATAAGACAAAGTCACCTCCCTATTGCTCTCAATGAAAATACACAGTCTATTTATACCCTACATTGTTCAGCTCATCTTCAACATTTTTTTATGGTCAGAATATTTTAACACCACTTCTAATCTTTGATCCATCTTCTTCCTCTGCTATGACCTGTGCATAAAATGGGTAACTGAATATTTATAGTACTTTCATGCATCCTGAGATATTTGGATTTGAACTTATCTCAAATGTAACTCCTTCTTCTTGTATAATTTCTTCCCAGGTACAAGGTCATTGTGACACAAACAATCTACCTTACAAGACCGGAATTTAAAGAAGCTGCTCGCATATTTTCTGATTTTCGTTCTGAATTAAAATATCTCCGCTTCCAGTCATTTGGAAGTAAATGGTACATTTTCAGAAGGGAGGAAAAAAAGTTTCCCCTTTCTATTACTCTTAAGGATAGATGTGAAAAATTCCATTAGTGTCAAGCTTGCTGGCAGAGGGCAAATTATGATGAATGAAATATAGAAGGATGAACTTAATTAAGAACTAAACAACTTTGGATTATTTTATAGAAAAAGGGTTGTGAAATTGTTCGCCTTTCTTTCACACGAGAACTTCTCCTGAGATGGACTGAACCACTAACATTATCAACATGATTTTAGTCATGAAAGGGGATGATTCAGGAAGACGATTGATTTACTGAATCAAACAAATGCCAATTTTGGATTGCAGATCTTTTCAAAACACAGAAGGTGCGATGGGAGAAAAAAAAGAGTTGTATGTTTGAAGTGCAAAGTTCATGGAGCAAACAAATGTTAAGATGTGAGAACCTTGATGCTCTCTGAGCTTGGTGATTCTCTTGGAGACATTTCATGACCCAATTAGGTAACTTTATCAGTGCTACAATGAGTGGATGAGATGGAGGAAGAACTTGGTGCTCTCTGAGCTGGCTGTTTCTCTGGAGATGGTTCATCATCCAACTAGGTAACATCAATAGTACTAGAAGGTTTGTTGAGAGGGGAGGGGAGAGAAGAAGGAGAAGGAGAGATGAAGGACTATGGAGTTCTTGATGCTATCTGAGCTTGATGGTTTTCTTGCAGATGTTTCTTGCGTATGTTTCATGACCCAATTAGGTAACATTATCAGTGCTAGAATGAGTGGGGTTTATAGAGTGGATGAGATGGAGGAAGACCTTATTGCTCTCTGAGCTTGGTTATTTTCTTGGAGATGTTTCATCATCCAACTAGGTAACATCAATAGTACTAGAAGGTTTGTTGAGAGGAGGAAGAGGAAGGAGGAGGAAGAGGAGGAGGAGAAAGAGAAGAAGGACAAGGACAAGGAGGAGGAGAGAGGAAGGACTATGGGGTTCCTGGTGCTGTTTGAGGATGGTTTTCTTGCAGATGTTTCATGACCCAATTAGATAACATTATCAGTGCTAGAATGAGTGGGGTTTATAGAGTGGATGAGATGGAGGAAGACCTTAGAATATATATAAGTAACTCTCCCTAGCTCCATTTTTGCAAGCAGAGACATTGCTGTTTCCATTGCAACTTCGCGGGCCACATCTAAGCACTCAACTGGCCAGATCTGGCCCATGGGCCTTGTGTTTTACACCCCTGACTTAATGATTGAGCATCCCCGTAGACCAGAGGTGAGTTGCTGCCAGTTCACCTCAGACCTGTAGTAGTGGTGCTAGGAGGCTCCACCCACCCACGTGGATGCTTCTGCGCATGCGGGAACATGCCCGAACTGGTGGTAAAGAATGTAGCAACCACCTCTGCCATAGACATTTGTTCTGACCCCCTCCTCCTTCCAGTAACGAAAGCCGAGATGAGCTTAACTAGAATGTACTTTAATAGCAAGACCAAAATCTCGGTGGCTGAAAGCCAAGCAAACAACAGATAAGGACCTTGGCAGCAACTCAGACAAACCTTGGCAGCAATCCAGCCTGCCATGTTAGTTACAACAGTTCTCTTTAGTCAATGCGTTGACTTCTGCAAGAGGCCATGTGCACAAGCAGTCTTTTTTATAGTCTGGAGAGGAGCCTAATGACCATCAGCTGAGTGCAATTACCTCCTGTAATTGTGTAATTGTTCCTGACGCCTAGTAGCTCTTGATGGTGTGCAGCCAGGAACAACTCACAATTGGCTTCTGGATCACTCTGCCTTCTCTCCCCCCCACTGATCCAAAGCTCAGGCACCACCTGGTGGCCAACCAGTCCCGCTCTGCACCCTGCTTGGGTTCGAACCCTGTCCAGGGTCCTCCCACATCCCCCAGAGCCGACTCATAGGCCCCTCACTGTCGGAGTCTGGTGGCAGCTCCAACGGCTCCTGCTGGGCCACAGCAGACATTTATGATTTGGAAGCATTGCTTCACGATCGTTGGATACTCTTTGAAGGAAACATTTCAAGAGATATTACTGAGCTGGTCCAGCTCACTTTATTGTGAATTCCAAATGAAGCTCGTAAAATACAACATTCCTCTGTGATTAGTTAACTCAGGTCATTTAATATCCCACCTGTTATTATCAATTTATCACTAGTTCAGAGGAGCTAATTTTAAATAACATTCCCAGGGCTAAAATGAAAAAAAAAAAAAAAAAAAATTCATTCTGTGACCTATTGTTTCATTAAACCTCAGCTGTAATTAGATCAACCTGAAATCATCTTAAGGAGTAATTAAGCCAAAGAACATTTGCAAATTATTCCTGACTTCCTTTTTGTCTTCCAAGCTGGCCCTACAGCAACAGATTAATGAGCAGCCATGGTGTGGCCTCTCTCTGTCACTCATACCAGCTCAAACCAGCCACAGAGAAAGGAAACTGAAAAATTATTCTGCTCAGTCTGTGATAAAAGATGCTCCTTTGATTTCACCCCAAATTCACCTGAAGATCGCCTGAGATATTTGGAACTGTCTTCGTTCTGACCGAGGCTTCCCAGAGCAGGAAGCAAACTCCTGGTCCCCGATCAAACCCCTTTTATTAATTGACTGTGAATTCTGCTCATTCACATCCAGCAAAGTCTTTCAAGGGGAGGATTTATATCACAGACCTTATCTGTCTTGGAGAGCTGATAGGCCGATATCTGCAAACTTGGCAAGAGGTCTCGGAGAGTCACGAACCAATTAAGCAAACTAATTATCCCCTGCAAACTCAACTCCCCTTTTGATCCTCTTTTATTTCCTCTGGGAGGGGCCGTTCATCGTCCACCTGTGGCCTTACTCCCAAGTCGACCCTTGTTCTTTACTCTTCCCTTCATCTGGCAACTCTGTGTTCTGTCCCAAGCTTCTGCAATATATACGGAAGCAAACTTGGCTGTCTGCCACAACTAAGGAGGGAGATAAGCAACCCCTTGGCTGGAGCCCAGAAAGCTATCTCTATGAAACAAGGCTTGAACTCACGAAAATTCCTCAATATTTCTCTACAGCTGGATCAGTAAATTGTTGTTTCCTGCAAAATTCTCCTCCCGTTGCCCCATCTATAAGCTCTCTGGGAGAGGCCAATCAGTAGCCACCTGTTCCTATTTCCTTCTGTACCCTTTTTCCAAAGCTGCTCCCTCCTCCTCACAGCCCCACGCATACGTACGTCAGAACAGCCTCCCTCTGTTCTTCCTCACTGCTCCCTGACTCAGACGCCACCTGGTAGCCAACAGCCTCTCTAGTCCCTGCTCTGACTCCGAACACCCCCCAGAGTCTTCCTCAGCCTCCAGGCAGTCCCATAGTGTTCATCTGTTTATTAAACTGTTTGACTGTTTAACTGTTTTATTAAATTAAATTGATTCCACCAACACTCAGCTGGCCACTGTTGGGCCACAACACTCTGCGCATGCGCACACTGGAACAGGGTCCAGCTGTTAGTCTGCCTCACTGATGTCTGACTCCGAAGCAGCTGATAACTGTCAGATGACCCTGGCCCCCTCTGCCTCCACACAGAGTCCTCATCAGAGCCTTCCCCAGACTCCAGGACTGGCCCTGTTCCTCCCCAACCTCCTCCCTGTCTGAATCTGCTGCAGACCACAACAGTCTTACATAGGTAATCCTATTCATTTATTGACTGTTCAAAGTACAACAACATTGAAAAATGACGACTTACGACCATTTTCACAGTTATGACCTTTGCAACATCCCCATCATCGTGGATCCAAATGCTTGGTGATTGCTTCATATTTATGAGGGTTGCTGTCATAAACCATATTCAACCAGGTTCCTGCAGTGATTCATTTAACAACTGTAGCAAGAAAGGCCGTAAAAGGGGTAAAACTCACTTAACACTTCTCACTTAGCAACATAAATTTTGGACTCAGTTGTGGTCGTAAGTGGAGGACTACCTGAACTGGGAAGGGAATTTCTGAAGGACAGGCAATTAGTGTAAATGGGAACAATTTGCACAACACAAGATGTTCTACGCTTCAGCCAATTGGGTTAATATGCCTGTAAAGAAAGCTTACAGAAAAAATCATTTTGGGTCATATGTTTCAAGTCCCAACAGTAATCATCACCATATGTTAATAAAATGCCTCGTTTTCTACTAAATAATCTCAAAGTGCCTGGAGAATTCCTCAACCAGGGCTGGGTTCCTGCCAGTTCTAACCTCTTAGAAGAAGTTCCACAAATCACAGTGCCGTTTAGAACCAGTTCCAGCTCCTTCCCCCCACCCGTCTGGACATCATCAAGATGAAGAGCGAGAGGAGGAATTCTGGGAGTTGAAGTCCACAAGTCTTAAAGCTGTCAAGTTTGAACACCCCTGGGTTTTTTTTCTAAAGGGTTAGGGGCGCAAGGGTCTTGTAACTTGACAGCTTTAAGACTTGCATGCTTCAAATGCCAGAGTTTCTGAGCCAACACTTTGGTTGCTAAGTAAGGGTGTTGTTAAGTGAGTTTCACCACATTTTACAAGTTGGCCATGCTCGCCCAGTCATATGACTGCCAAGGCATTCCCACCCATCACATGGCCGGCAAGCCACTCCCACTCAGTCACATGGCTGACAAGCCACTCCCACAAAGCACGCCACATCTACAGAGGTTCTAAAAAAATTTGAAACTCACCACTGTCCTCAACTATACGACAGAGATGGAAATTGTTGGAAGAAATGTCCATCTGGGTTCAGTCCCAAGTGGAAACATGGAGGCTGCTTGGAAAGATGGTTTTAATGGTGGACAGAACCACGTGGTTTGAGGTCCTGGGCAAAAAACCATGAGAGAGAGAGAGACAGAGAGACAGAAGAGAGGGATAGAGGGAGGGAGATAGATATTTATACCTTCTGTTGGGCTTTGAATTTGAGCTTGTATTCTGATTGGTTGTCAGACTCCTATGGGGCCAGGGAAGGGTAACCTTGTAGTGTCTTGAGTCCCAGGCTTGGTTGAGCCTTGCTGGTGATGTAATCTTCCCAGGTGCCATGTGATGAGATGGGCCAATCCTACCTTGGGTGAGGGCATTTGCTTATGAATAGACTTAGCTATCTTTTTATCTCTTAAGTGCTGTGGACTATGGAGGACTGTGGGGGCTATTAAGAGTGAGTCTGCTTCCTGCCTTAAAAAACACATTTCTCCATTTCTCATCCGGGGAAATATAATTTCTGCCTTTTTAATATTTCCTAGAATAGTTCATTCTTCTAGGAGAGGGGTGGTGCTACCTTCCTACAAATGTATGGGTTGCAGATTTGTTCCTTGTATCAACTTGCAACTTTCTCTTGCAAATAAATACTCCTAGTCATTTTGAAATCCTTTCCTTGAAGAATACTATTTGGGGGGGGGGAATTTAAGAGAGGACCCAAAGATTGAATAAAACTATTACACTTATGTAGCAAGGAATTAGGGACGCGGTGGCTCAGGGGCTAAGAAGCTGAGCTTGTCGATCAGAAAGGTCAGCAGTTCAACAGTTCGAATCCCTAGCGCCGCATAACAGAGTGAGCTCCAGTTACTTGTCTCAGCTTCTGCCAACCTAGCAGTTCGAAAGCATGTAAAAATGCAAGTAGACAAATAGGGACCACCTTTGGTGGGAAGGTAACAGCGTTTTGTGCACCTTTGGCGTTGAGTCATGCTGGCCACATGACCACAAAGACATCTTCAGACAGCGCTGGCTCTTCGGCTTTGAAACAGAGATGAGTACTGCCCCCTAGACTCGGGAACGACTAGCACGTATGTGCGAGGGGAACCTTTATCTTTTAACAAGGAACAGAATTCATAATTTATTCCTTTCTTTTGAAATCTAGAACTGTAGCACACCCAGCAAGACGTTAGATTAAATATTCCTCATGATCTTAACCTATTTTGCATCATTAGTGTCTTTACGGGTTGGGTTTTCCTTTTCTTTTCAATTTCCATTCATGAGGCATCATCACTCAGTTCGTGAAGATGTAACTCAAGATATTCTGGTCATCAGTGAAAATAAAAAGTAATGGCCGCTTTCAAAGAAGAAGCTGATCATAATTGTGACATTAGTTGGAAGCGATCGCCAACATTTCAACAAGGTTGACATTTAATGTGACAGTAATTTTCTTTTCTTCTGCTGAGTGAGTCATGCCAAATGATGGACAATTTACTTTCCTATTTCTTTTTAAAATGTGGGTGTGCATAGGTGCGGACAATTTATCTTCTAAAAAGATTCATGAATAGTTGCTTAAATCAGGCCTTGGAATTGTTTTTTTTTCCCCTTTTCTTTCTTTTCCCATTTTACATTCATTAAAGGAACAAAAAGTATTATGGGATTTGGATGATGCGTTGAAAATACCGGGCAGAATCCAGGTAGAAATACACAAAATTAACATCTCATTAATTTCAATGGCGGAGTTCACATTTGCTTGAATCAGTGCTGTCAGATTCAAAGCTGGCATAAACTGGCTTAACTTTGTTTGGAACAAACTTGGGATTTTAAAGCTACAGGGACAGTGTGTTAAAGGTGCATGATGATGATGATGATGATGATGATGATGATGATGAGATGATGATGATGATGATAGAATAGAATAACATAGTTGGAAGGGACCTTGGAGGTCTTCGAGTCCAACCCCCTGCTTAACAGGAAACCCTATAACCACTTCAGACAAAATGGTTATCCAACATCTTCTTAAAAACTTCCAGTGTTGGAGCATTTACAACTTCTGAAGGCAAGTTGTTCCCAACGATTAATATTTCTAAAACGGTCAGGAAATTTCTCCTCAGTTCTAAGTTGCTTCTCTCCTTGATTAGTTCCACCCATGTGCTTCTTGTTCTACCCTCAGGTCCTTTGGAGAATAGTTTGACTTCCCTCTTCTTTGGAGCAGCCCCTGAGATATTGGAAGACGCTATCATGTCTCCCCTAGTCCCTTCTTTTCATTCAACTAGACATACCCAGTTCCTGCATCATTATTCATATGTTTTAGCCTCCAGTCCCCTAATCATCTTTGTTCTGCTCTTCTCTGCAGTCTTTCTAGAGTCTCCACATCTTTTCTACATCGTGATGACCAAAACTGGATGCAGTATTCCAAGTGTGGCCTTACCAAGGCATTATAAAGCGGTATTAACACTTATATAGAGATACAGTTCGACGTATACACCGCTTCATAGGGCTTTCAGCCCCTCTAAGTGGTTTACAGAGTCAGCGTATTGCCCCCACAGTCTGGGTCCTCATTTTACCCACCTCGGAAGGATGAAGGCTGAGTCAACCTTTGAGCCGGTGAGATTTGAACCGCTGAACTGCAGTTAGCAGTCAGCTGAAGTGGCCTGCAGTACTGCACTCTAACCACTGTGCCACCTCGGCTCACTTTGCACGATCTTGATTCTATCCCTCTGTTTAGTAGCCTAGAACTGCAGCCTAATGATTGATCACCCCATAGTCAGCCAGATATTCAGATGGGGTTTGGCATTTTTGTCAACAGCTTATTCTCTCGCCACCGTGAGGTCTTCTTTCTACCTGCCGAAGGACATGGTATGCACCATAGCATATACTCTTCTTCTCCACATTCACACAGAGTCCTAGTTTTCTTTGATTGCTTTCCCTACCCTGGCGCTGTTCTTCTCCAAATACAGTAAAAAGCACACGTTTAGTCCCCAAAACCCTCTTTTTATTTCAAAGGCTGTGAATTACGTTCATTCACAGCCGGTGATGAGTCACAAATAGTTTGTAAAGAGTCTGACAGAAGTCTGCCACAGTCCTTCAGGATAAGGCTGATAAGCGCCCACCTTTATCTCCCTTGAACCGCTGCCAAAGACCTAATTGGCAATTAGCTTTGCAAGGCCACACAGAGCACAGAGTCAACACGGAGCTTCAGAATTTAAACCGAGCAGAATGAACAAGTTTTTCCTGCAAAGGCTCACGGTCCTTTGCTCCTCCTTTATGTCCTATGGGAGGGGCCAATCACCTCCAAGCCTTACTCCCGAGTCGCCCCTTTTGTCCTAACTGTTCTTGCCTTCTCACAGCTCTGCCCATGCGTGTCCTGGGAACAGGCTCCCCCTGCTCCTCTGCCTCGCTGACATCCGACTCTGGAGGCTCCATAGGCAGCACATGTCCCAGATGGCCCTGGCCCCTTCTCTGCCTCTGATGCAGAGCCCTCATCAGAGCCTTCGCCAGACTCCAGGATTGGCCCATGATCCTCCCCAGCCTCCTCACTGTCCGACTCTGCTGCCAGCTCCACTGGCTGCTGGAGGATCACAACAGCTCATTTACAGAAAATCATGTGGTTGTTCCAAGAGCCGAGGTGGCGCAGTGGTTAAATGCAGCACTGCAGGCTACTTCAGCTGACTGCAGTTCTGCAGTTCGGCTGTTCAAATCTCACCGGCTCAGGGTTGACTCAGCCTTCCATCCTTCCGAGGTGGGTAAAAGGAGGACCCGGATTGTTGTTGGGGGTATGCTGACTCTGTAAACCACTTTCCTTCCTTCCTTTCTTTCTTTTGCCTTTCTCCAGCTTTTTAAAATTTCTTTTTAGTATTTGTGTAGCTTTTCATTCACCTGTAAAAGGAAAGAAAAGACATGGTGGAAATTTTTTAAATAAGCACAGAAATTATTTAAATGTCTTATTTTAAAAATGGAGAGAGAGAGAGAGAGAGAGAGAGAGAGAGAGAGAGAGAGAGAGAGAGAGAGAGAGAGAGAGAGGTTCCTTGTCACAAAAAAAAGGTCTAACATACTTTAAACTCTGGTGCCATCTACCTTCGCTTGCCCTACCTATAGATCACATCTGCATCACCTCTAAGGCTCCTAGGCATTTGAATCATTGAGCTGTGCCATCTGCAGTTTAATATAAAATATGCTGTAGCTAGCAAAGAGGGAATTGTGTGCTACCAATTGCTACTTCTGGAGATAACATTTTCCCCAGAGTGCTTTTTTAAAAAAAGAGGGAGAGAGTAAAAGAGGAAAAAACAACTAGCTTTTGAATAAGTATGAACACTTGCTGCACAATTCTTATTCTTTTAAGTCCTTTAAAGTGATTTTCTTTGTCCTTTCAATCTAAATATTAGCTGTCAAATGGCTTCAACATTGTTTTTCATCGTTTCACGTTTTTTTTCACTTTTCTCAGAAGTTCGCTGAGGCAACCTTATCTCTCTTCAACTCCCGTTATTATTGTTGTGGTGGTCTCACACGGTCAGCCAATTATTTAGGTTGAATTTAGCATTTCTGTCCGCCCATTGTCCTTTTTTTTTTTTTTTTTTAAATAGCAATAGCAGATTTTTATATACCGCTTCATAGGGCTTTCAGCCCTCTCTAAGCGGTTTACAGAGTCAGCATATTGCCCCCAACAATCTGGGTCCTCATTTTACCCACCTCAGATGGAAAGCTGAGTCAACCTTGAGCCGCTGAGATTTGAACCGCTGAGCTGCTGATCTAGCAGTCAGCTGAAGTAGCCTGCAGTGCTGCATTTAACCACTGCGCCACCTCGGCTCCTGAGGACCTGGGATCAGAGATGCTTCGTTACAAGATCCATAATCCTAGTCTCAGTGTTCTGACCCAGTTCCCCAAACATGACAAAACCTCCGCCGTGAACTCAAAAGATTCCTTTATTAGGAATGCTGACAACCCTGTCAAAAATTATCTCACAGGCTAAGAAGCCCATCTGATCAGAAGATGAATAGTTTTTGCCACACCTATTCATCTCTGCTCCCTGCCTTTTATTCTCGTAGCTAGGATGGGGCCTTTCTAGCAGCAGTGGCTCTTTGTTCCCAAGGACCAGCCCATAGATTTCCACTGCTCTCCTCTCCCAAGAAGTCCATCTGGCCAGAAGATGAATAGTTGTCTGCCACACCTATTCATCTCTGCTCCCTGCCTTTTATTCTCGTAGCTAGGATGGGGCCTTGCTAGCAGCAGTGGCTCTTTGTTCCCAAGGACCAGCCCATAGATTTCCACTCCTCTCCTCTCCTGAAGTCCATCTGGCTAGAAGATGAATAGTTGTTTGCCACACGTATTCATCTCCGCTCCCTGCCTTTTATTCCCAGAGCTAAGATGGGGCCTTGCTGGCAGTGGTGGGTCTTCCTTCCCAAGGACCAGTCCATAGATTTCCACTGCTCTCCTCTCCTCTGCCTTCTGCACAGCTGCGTGTTAGGCACTGGACCCAGCTGTTTCTTCTTTTTCTTTATCAACCCACCTCCAACCTGGGGGCTGTTGACTCTTCATCTGAAGGCTGTTCAGATGTCCCAGGGCTCCGCCTTCCTCCCTCCCTCCCTCTCTCTCTCTGCCATCTTCCATTCCCTTCCCCCCCAGACCTCCCAGGTTACCCTGATGCTGACCCTGATTCCCCTGCCAGCTGCTGGAGGGGAATGGCAGATGACAGGTGACAACACTTAGTCTTAGTCTAGTTCATTTCTTTGATTCCCATTGCCAAAAAGCAGATGATGCAATCTAATGATTGACTAAGCAATTAATTTCATATTTCAGTACAAGCTATGCATTCCTATTGTATGACATCATTTGATTGACTAAGCAATTAGGGAATCAAATTATGTCATACAATATGCATAAACTTGCATGGGAATTCCTTCCAAAATAGATCTTGTGGTGTAACCTTCAAGTTCCTATTTTTTAAAAAACAAAAATCAATAACAGTATACATGGTTAATTGTTTGAACTTTGTGAATGTTCAGGTCAGAAAGGAACTTCTAAAACTATTGAACTCAACTGAATTTCTCAAAAAATGTGGAATTACATCTGATGCTTATCAAGAAACTCAGCCAGTGTGGAGTGGCTTCTATGAACAAGCAAAAAGAAAACCATTCAAATCGGGTGCTAAAACAATAACAAGTTCAGTGGTACGATTCAAATAATTAACAACTGGTTCTCTGCCCTAATGATCAGCTGGGGTAGGCGTGGCTCGATGGCCATGTGACTGCATGGGCGTGTTCAACTCAACGTCCTCACGTCGATGGCGCTTCACTTAACTGTTACAATGTAATAAGGGTTAACTGGAGAGGCAGTTTCTGTAAGCAGGCCAGTAAACATTAGGCTAGAAACAACACTGGAATGTTTCCTTCCTGCCTTCCTTACAGAATTAGCCCTGTAAAGTGGAAAAAAAACAAAATGAGATTTCTTCCAACAACCTGTTCTCTGAACTGCTTAGAAAGGTAACAAACCGGTTCTCCTGAGATAGGTGCAGACTGGTTGAATCCCACCACTGAACAAGTTGACCTGTTTCAATCATTTGAGCCAGATGACCAAATAAACTGGTTTTCCAAGTCGATTTTCAAATAAAATTGGGTTGATTTTCCAAATGCATCTGTTCATTTAAGGGCTTCAGTTAACCATGAAACTTTTCCAACTTATTTGTTAATGCAAAGACTACTAGAGGAGTGCAATTAATAATTAATTGCGCTAATAATTATTAACGGACTGGTTTGGATAAAACTCAGCAGAGCTTTTTTCGTGTGGCTGTTGATAAATATAGGATACCAACATGATCGCCAGCATTCGATGATGGAAATGGCAGAAGAATAAGAATTAATTATGTCACAAAATTTTGGCTCTGTAGAGTAGTTAGTGTACAATAAACAATGCAAAATAAAGCAATCAAAATATTTAGCTTAAGCTACCCATTTACAGCTTCTCTGAAGTTGCATATATAAAAAAAGTTAAAATGATGGCAAGTATTACTTTTATTTAAATAATGCCACTCATTAGAGCCATTAATGTGCAACTTCAGTTAAATATTTAGACTAAACAGCTTACGCTAAAATGATAACATTTATTTCAATTTAATCTTTAGAGAACAGTATTCTCTTCCCTCCCCCCTCCCCTTATACAATATGCAACATTATGATTAATGAACTTGGAGCTTTTAGTAATATCTGATGAATCAAAAGCGAATTTGTTTACAAGCTGAAAGGCTTCACTTCAATCACAGCAATTAAAAGGCTGTCTAGAGGCAGAGTTCAAAAAGGATATTCCCAAGGCAGTGGAAAAAGACACTGATGCAGATAGTTTACATTGGGCTAATGAACATTATAGAGTTTGTTTTCCTTCATTTGCATCAAACCACTTCCCGTGTTAATCTATAATCTATCTATTCATTCTCTCTCTCTCTCTCTCTCTCTCTCTCCTCTCTCTCCTCTCTCGCTCTCTCTCTTCTCTCTCATCTCTCTCTCTCTCTCTCTCTCTCTGTTTGTGTGTGTGTGTGTGTGTATGTGTGTGTTATGTCAAAGCACCTGCTATGCCCAAATATGGGATACATACTTATTTTAGAATTTAGAATTTAGAATTTTATTGGCATTTATAGGCCGCCCTTTTCCCCGAAGGGACTCAGGGCGGCTTACAATTCGTGGGAAAGGAGTGCAAGACAAAACATGAAATAATATGTGAATAAAATAAAACAATAAAACACAACATTCATTCAACATTCGGGTGGGGCGGATGAAAATCTTATCCCCAGGCCTGACGGGATAGCCAGATCTTAAGGGCTGCGCGGAAGGTCTGGACGGTGGTGAGGGTGCGAATCTCCACGGGGAGTTCGTTCCAAAGGGTCGGAGCTGCTACTGAGAAGGCTCTCCTCCGCGTAGTCGCCAGTCGGCACTGACTGGCGGATGGAACTCGGAGGAGGCCCAATCTGTGCGATCTGATGGGTCGAAGGGAGGTAATCGGCAGAAGGCGGTCTCTCAAGTACTCAGACCCACTACCATGGAGGGCTTTATGGATGGTGAGTAGCACCTTGAAGCGCACCTGGAGATCAACAGGTAGCCAGCGCAGCTCGCGGAGGATAGGTGTTATGTGGGCGAACCGAGGTGCCCTTATTTCCTTGGCTCAGCTTATAAGGGATCAGAGCTTGTGGCTTAGTGGCTAATAAAACTGCCTAACATGTAGAAACAGCCCGGGTTCAAATCCCAATAAGGGTATGGCTAGCTGATGAGAGCTAAATAGCTTGAAATTGATCTATACTAGTCTTTATTTATTTATTTATCAGCACCAATGTGATATGTATGTATGTATGTATGTATGTATGTATGTATGTATGTATGTATATTCTGTGTCTGTGTGTGTCTGTGTGTGTGTGTGTGTATATACACTTGGTACACAGATGAAACACTCTCTGGAAAAAACACTGTGGGGGTAAGACACTCCTAACACCCTTTGGGGGGCGGTGTCCTGTTAGGATACAGCCTGTTATGCCTTAAAATGGCTTCTACAGTACTGTCGTAAGATGGATTCTACTGTGCAATGCAATGGAGTTGCCATGCACAGTACTCCGCAACGGGGCTCCCTCTGGTAAGGGGGAAAATCCAACATTAGAAATTACATTGGGTCTGGACATTTCCCCCCCCCCCCCTATAAATAAATACCTGGGCAAATATATTTATTCTAACAAATCGTAGGACTCAAAAGTTGCTGTGATTCTTTCAAAAGCGATTTGTTTTTGCCCAGTTTGACAAATTGACAAAAATGGATCTAATGGGAGGAGACATAACGTTTAGAATCTTAGGCTGTGGGGAGGGGTTTAAAAGCACAATGACTCTCCCTCTCTCTGTATGTATATATGTATGTATGTATGTATGTATGTATGTATACATACACACACATACATACATACATACATACACACACATACTGTATATGTGTGTGTGTGTATTTATGTGTATATGTGTGTGTGTGTGTGTATACACACACACACACACACACACACATTTTTTTGTTCTATTTTTTTAAAAAAAGGGACGAAGATACATGTTAAAATTAAATAGGTTCACCTGGTATGTCAGTTACGCCCCTTCCTGGATCGGGATGCTCTGTGCAGAGTCACTCATGCCCTCGTCCTTTCTTGCCTGGACTATTGTAATGCTCTCTACATGGGGCTGCCTTTGAAGAGCAACCCAGAGGCTTCAACTGGTCCAGAATACGGCTGCATGGGTTATCATGGGGGCACCTAGGTTCTTCCATGTTACACCTCTTTTAGTCGGCCTGCACTAGAGTCCCATCTCATTTGGCTCAGCTTGGAAAAAAAGGCTGAATTAGTTGGATCAATGTACCAATTTAACAAGGGTGGCTTTTGTTCTTAGCGTCCACTAATAATGTCCTGCAGCCATCAAGTTCACATGCTGTAAATCTGCAGTTTAGTTGATTTCCAAACGGCCCGTGTGCTAATTCACTAAGAGTTCTTCTTTTCTGCTGCTTTAATGTGGGAGAACAGAAACGTTGCTTTAAAGAGATCTCCCTTGTTGGTTCTTCAGTTGCCTCTCAAGTTGTGAGATCAGCAGAAGGAACCTGTCAAGGAAAATAAACAGCAACAAAAAGCACAAAAGGAACTTTGAGGAAAGTGAAAATTAATAACGGGAAGAAAGTCACTGAAATGCCTTAACAAGTCACTTTTTTTTAAATTTGGTATGTCAAACATGTACAAGATAACAGGCGTGACCTGTCAAATGCGCGCTCGACAAAAGTGTG
The DNA here is from genome assembly GCF_009769535.1 of Thamnophis elegans. Classification (NCBI taxonomy): domain Eukaryota; kingdom Metazoa; phylum Chordata; class Lepidosauria; order Squamata; family Natricidae; genus Thamnophis; species Thamnophis elegans. The sequence continues at coordinate 71,489,294 of NC_045549.1, read as the reverse complement.
GCGACAAAACCGTGGCGTGAAAACAGCGAAGGCGAAATCGCCCCCACAGAAGCGTGCCGATAAATGCGCACTGACGAAAGTGTGATTAGGGTTAGGGTAAGGGTAAGGGTTAGGGTTAGGGTTAGGGTTAGGGTTAGGGTTAGGGTTAGGGTTAGGGTTAGGGTAAGGGTTAGGGTTAGGGTTAGGGTTAGGGTTAGGGTTAGGGTTAGGGTTAGGGTTAGGGTTAGGGTTAGGGTTAGGGTTAGGGTTAGGGTTAGGGTTAGGGTTAGGGTTAGGGTTGGGGTTGGGGTTGGGGTTGGGGTTAGGGTTAGGGTTAGGGTTAGGGTTAGGGTTAGGGTTAGGGTTGGGGTTGGGGTTGGGGTTGGGGTTGGGGTTGGGGTTGGGGTTAGGGTTAGGGTTAGGGTTAGGGTTAGGGTTAGGGTTAGGGTTAGGGTTAGGGTAAGGGTTAGGGTTAGGGTTAGGGTTAGGGTAAGGGTTAGGGTTAGGGTAAGGGTTAGGGTTAGGGTTAGGGTTAGGGTTAGGGTAAGGGTTAGGGTTAGGGTTAGGGTTAGGGTTAGGGTTAGGGTTAGGGTTAGGGTAAGGGTTAGGGTTAGGGTTAGGGTTAGGGTTAGGGTTAGGGTAAGGGTTAGGGTTAGGGTTAGGGTTAGGGTTAGGGTTAGGGTTAGGGTTAGGGTAAGGGTAAGGGTTAGGGTTAGGGTAAGGGTTAGGGTTAGGGTTAGGGTTAGGGTTGTTAGGGTTATTACGTTGTATTATGTTGTTCGTTGATGGCGCGCTTTCGTTGGCGCACATTTATTGGTGTGCTTCTGTGGGTGCGATTTCATCTTCACTGTTTTGTCGCAGCAGTTTTGTCGGCGCGCTTTTGTCAAGCGCACATTTGACAGTGAACCGATAACAGGTACAGTCATAAACATGGAACAGAACAAATGAAATGAGTACAAATAAATAGGGACAGTAGGATGGGGACGGAAGCCATGTGGTGAGCAACCATTCTTTATATGTTTTCGCCTCCAGTCCCCCAATCATCTTTGTTACTCTTCTCTGCACTTAAAAATTGTTCTAAGAAACTCTATCGTCCAGGCCAATTTATTTTATCAAGGAATTAACCTGGTTTCCCAAAACAAGTAATCTTGTTTACCTGAGAAATCGTGATGAACCAGATCATTTTTCTACTTGAGTCTGAAGTAATTGTCTTGTTGCTTTCTATATAAAGAGCTTGATGGAGTCCTAGCTGAATCTCATATCAACATCGGCAACAAAAATATTGTCTCCTACCATCACCTGAGGTCACAAGCTACCTTAACCGAACCATGATGGAGAATCCATGTGATACACACAGTTCTATCTTCCAGCAAAAAGAAATTGTGGCATTCAGAAGTTGAAGCTAATGGTTGCCCTTCTACCTTCACCCGAGGTAGCTGCCTCATGCTGCCCAGCAATGTGATTTGGTCTCCTTTGAGCCATCTGTCAAGAGTTTTCTAGCAATCTGACATTTTTTTTCGTAATGCATGTAGATTCCATTTTGCAACTATTCTCTCTCCCTCTCTCTCTCTCTCTCTCTCTCTCTCTCTCTCTCTCTCATACACACACACACACACACAGAGAGATGGGGGAGGGGGAGAGAGAAGAGAGAGAGGGAGGGAGACAGGAAGAGAAAGTCTATATTTTTCTCTCCCTCCCTCCCTTAGGCTCACACCAGAGGTGGGTTCCTACCAGTTCGCACCTATTCGGTAGAACCGGATTGTCAAATCTACCGAACCGGTTAGAAGAGGTTCCACCAGTGGACCCGGAAAGCAGGCCACACCTACAGAAGAGGTTCCAAAAAATTTTGAAATCCACCCCTGGTCCTTGGATATGATTATTCTACACTATCATGCTCATATCTATAAAACCCGGTGCCTCTGTGAAAGGTAAAGATGACTACTGCGTTTGTGGTGCAATCAAAACATTGCGTGTGTTGAAGTTGTTTTAACGCAAACCAAAGATGCCTTTTAAAAAACAAGTTTACCTCATATTCTTATGCAGGCCAGTGCTGTGGGTGAGGTAATTTAAGGGGGTTCTGACAAGTGTCGTCGGCATCTTCATATCCGGTCACATGGGCGGCAAGCCACTCCCACAAAGGAGGCCACACTCACAGAGTAGTTCAACCAATTTTTGAAACCCACCACTGGCTCACACACACATACACAAATTAATTCACCCTCTTAGATTATTTGAATTCCTCCCCTCCCCGTGCATTTGCCACAATGTTAACCACAGATTTCTTGCTGTCTCCTCTCAGCGTTGCTTCAGAACTCAGACTGTGAATGAACCCTGTGTAAAAAAAAAGAAAAAAAGATTGTAAATGGGCAATTTTAACTCTGAACACGGTGAGAAATTCTGACCCAGCCGTCCTGGAAGACTCTGTATTTCCCCTGGGAGATCATATGTAAATGGAGTCTTCTCCAGATAAGCTCGCACAAAGCAATTCAAGGCCACCCCAGCTACTTGACTGAGCTGAATCAGGTGTCTTTTTGACTTCCTCAAAGTGAATTGTGTGAGCCTATTACACATCATTTTGTGAAGGTGAATCGCTGTAGCTCTTATTCATGAGATTTCTTATGCATCTCAATATAGTATTATATTTTATACTAGCTAGTAACCCCGTGTTGCCCTGGTATTTATTTATCCTGGTCCTATATTAGATAGGAATGGCGAGGTCAAGTGGTAACGTAAGTGTGGAATGGGCTTCCCTCCCTCCATCCGTTAATGCTGTCGCAATTGCTGAAGAGACGATGGCAAGATCAGCTTCTCCCCGAGCCCTGATTTCAGCGACAATTAAATTAATTAAAAATGTTTTCCCTGTGGGTAATTTCTAATGTTGAATTTCCCCCCTTACCCGAGGGACTCCCCTTGTAGAGTACTGTGAAGCCGTTACCATGGCAAGCCCACTGCCTGTACAGTAGAAGCCATTTTATGGCAATAAAGTAGAAGCCATTTTATGGCAATACAGTAGAAGCCATTTTAAGGCACAACAGACTATATTAACAGAACAACCCCAAAGGGTTTTAGGGGTGTCTTAGTATTTTTTCCAGAGAGTGTGTCATTGGTACACCAAGTTTGGTTGAAATTGCTCAAGGCATTCCAGAGTTATGCTGGAACACACACACACACACACACACACACACACACACAAACACACACACAAACACACAAACACACATCTATCTATCTATCTATCTATCTATCTATCTATCTATCTATCTATCTATCTATATATATATATATATATATATATATATATATATATATATATATATATATATATATCTCCTGGTTCCTTCAAAATCCCAGCACCTTAAAGCTACAGGACATGAAATTGATTTTGAAGAACCAGGTTAATCTCCAAAACTGAACACTTCAACCAGAGAATAATTATGGAAGCTATCGAAATAGAGAAACACCCCACAACATGAATAAACGGGACGATACCTTCCACCTACCAGACATTTGGAAACCAGCCCTGGAAAAACAAACGAGCCCCATCCACCACCCAGACCCTTACAGCAGAAAAGAACAACGGACCCACAGCCAGCACCAATCAGCACCAATCTACCAATCATGATATAGCCACACATCCAGTCAATCCACTTGCTGAAACGGGGCCAGCACTCCACACACCTACCCACCAAAATTTATAGAAAGACGGCAGTTCCGGCTATGCTTTAAGCCAAAAACACCAGCTTGAGGGTGGAGAGTGAGACGTCGCCAAAACATTGCCAAGGCAATTTCAATCTTACATGGGAAAAGACCCGAATACAACAAGACCAACACACACACACACACTTGTGATATTGTTGTTTTTATCTGGATCTCAAAGAGGTAAACAATGTTTTTAATAGAATCAGTCCATCAGTGAGAGCTAGCAAACCCTTCGTTGCTTGTTTGTTCTGAATGGATTACATTTCTATGGCCATATTATTGTTGACTATTGATTGAAAGATACTTTCATTGATAACAGGGAATTGACTTAGATGTAGAAAGTCCAAACAAGCTTCAAAGTTTTTACCAAGACCTGGGAATCAAGAGCAGTTCTAATAGTGCCTCCAGAATCCACAGATAATTAGGTGCCATTTTTCTTCCCTTCAAGCTTCTCTGTATCGGCTTATTTATTAAACTTACAGTGAACGCAAACCTGGGGGAGCTCACAGAAACCCTATTATAAGAGCCTTTTGTTTCCAAGCGAGATTTATCACCCAACGGATGCACCCAAATCTCTTTTGTATTCAGCAGAAATGATAGACTTGAGTTATCAAGATCGGAAAACCAAAATCTGTAATCCTGTCCCTCATTCTCTTGTCTGAAGATAACATTTCCCCAGGGAGTTGAGGGACCTTCAAGAAGAAATGACATGTGGGGAGAAGCAAGAACTTTTTAGCCATCTATTCCTTAAATTCCCCCCCACCAATTCACCCTTTTTCAAACAATTTTAACAATTGTGGATTAATATGATGCATTCCAGGCAGAGTTGAATAACCGTCCTACATCAGGGATGGCAATCCTTTTCGGCACCGAGTGCCCAATACACAACAGTCACAAATGAAGCGGGGCTGGATACTTCAACAGCTTCCGTAAAGCTACCAAGTCCTGGCTGTTCCGGCAGGCTGGAGGCTGTTGAAGTATCCAGCCCCACTTCATTTGTGACTGTTGTGTATTTTAATATTGTTTGATTTGTCTTATTTATCCCCTCCCCTATTTCATTGTGAGCCGCCCGGAGTCCTTCGGGAGTGGGCGGCATACAAAACTAATAAAGGAAATGAAATGAAATGAACTAGAAAAAGCAGCTTACGATGGCATGCATGCCCATAGAGAGGGCTCTGTGTGCCACCTCTGGCATGTGTGGCATAGGTTTGCCAATATGGTCCCAGATCATTTCTTTACTAGATTTAAAGAAAGACTTAAATAAAACACTATGTCACCTCTGGAACAATGACTTTATTTTGATTTGTAATTTGTGTAATCTATTACACAAACACCGTTAAGAACAAAACAGCTGATAAAGACAAACCGTCGGTGGATATAGGCATTGTGGTATTATAATTACAGACTGGAATAATTATAACAAAAATTCAGAGCGGGGAAGCAAATACACAACAGCGACAGTCATCTCTGATTGAGAAGGCAATTCCCCTCTCCATCTCCATCTCTGTCCTGTCCTATTTTTAAAAGGCTATAAAAGGAATAAGGCCAAGGTGGGCTTCTCAGAAATTAAAAAGTGAGAGATTAATATCATAATAATAACCATTAGGCACTGCAGGGTACAAAATAATACACTGGACTTCTGGATTAATGGCTCCGTGAAAGCAAGCCTTGTCACATCAAGGACACTTAATTATAAAATGGCTTTGGAATGCTAGACAACCTGTGATGTATTTAATTTAACTCATAGTTTCTCAGGGTTCGTTTTTAACTCTGTCTCTCTTGTGATTTCTTCTTCAAGCACAGCTCTCACTGAAGTCATTTCTCTTTAGGGATCTCTCTAAGCCAGGGTTCAGCAAACTGCGGCTCTGGAGCCACATGTGGCTCTTTCATCCCTCTGCTGTGGCTCCCTGTCGCTAGTCAGCACCACAATTTTGAGAGGAGCTTCCAGTTGGGTTGGGGGGGAGCAGGGTGCACCAGGAGGAGACTCTATGGTAAGGGGTGGATTTTTCAACTCCACAATTGATAGGGCTTTTGGATAGGACAGGTAGAGGAAAAAGGATGCTGCGCTAGGAGGAGACTCTATGGTGGGGAAACTGGATTTCTGGTCAGCTCCATAATTGAATGGGGGGCTTCCAGTTAGGACCTTTGCAGCTCTTTGAGTGTTTAAGGTTGGTGACCCCTGCTCTAAGTTATTGATTTATTCCATCCAAGGAGAATTTTAGGTGGGTCTGAAGCTTTTCGAATTTTCTTGTCGTCCTTTTCGGATGGGATTTTCAGTAAGGTCAGTGAAGTAACTACTGTTTGTCACACTTACAAATACGAGGTAAGCTCTGTTCTAACTTGTGTTCGGTCCTTTTCGCTTCTCAACTTGATGGCTCTTAGCCATTTTGAGTTGCCTCAGTTCTGGGATACACCACAGGGAATGCCAAGAACCGTGGGATTGGAGAACTGCTAAGGCTTAATCCAATCCAAGGCCCCAGCCACTCTATAGCTTCATGTGGCCACCAAGTCTTTGCTTGGACCAAATAATATGCTTTCTGTAATAGCCCCAAGCACATTCTGAAAACCAATCAGTGCATTAGTTAGCTGGGGTTGGTTGTTATAATAGGTGCAGATATGCAGATTGAGCTGGCATTTCACCAATAAGTGATACGACTTTATTTATTTATTTATTTATTTATTTATTTATTTATTTATTCATTCATTCATTCATTCATTCATTCATTCATTATTTATTTATTTATTTATTTATTTATTTATTATTTATTTATTTAGTCAGTCAAGTATGCATTAGATAACATATAATTATAAACATGATTTTGAATACCTGAAATGGATATGAATAAAAGGGAACATTAGGGCAAGGGTAGTAAGCACATTGGTGTGCTTATGGATGCCTCTTACAGACCTCTTAGGAATGGGTCAGTGGTGGGATTCAGCCAGTTCGCACCTATCCGGCAGAACCGGTTGTTAACTTTCTAAGCAGTTCGGAGAACTGGTTGTTGGAAGAAATCTCTTTCTCTTTCTGTTTTTTTTTCCACTTTACTGGGCTAATCCTGTAAGGAAGGCAGGAAGGAAACATTCTGGCGTTGTTTCTAGCCTCATCTTTATTGCCCTGCTTACAGAAACTGCCTCTCTGGTTAACCCTGATTACATTGTAACAACTAAGGCAAAGCGCCTATTGACCTGAGTGACATTGAGTTGGCCATGCCCACACAGTCACATGACTGAGCCACGCCTACCCAGCTGGTCATTAGGGCAGATAACTGGTTGTTAAAGTATTTGAATTCCACCACTGGAATGGGCAGACAGTAGACAATCTAAGGTTAAAGTTTTGGGGATTTGGGGAAGAAACCACAGAGTCAGGTAGAGCATTCCAGGCATTGACCACTCTGTTTCCGAAGTTGTATTTTCTAAAATCGACTTTGGAGTGGTTGATTTTCAGTGTATATCTATTGTGTGCTTGTGTATTGTTGTGGCTGAAGCTGAAGTAATCATTGACTTGTACCCTGTTTCCCCAAAAATATGTAAACGTATGCGCAGCAGATCTCCACCATTTCCTCTGGTTGCTTGCCGCACAAACAATACGAGGTGAGGAGGTGAGGCTGGAACAGTGGTGGGTTTCAAAAAATTTTGGAACCTACTCTGTGGGTGTGGCCTCCTTTGTGGGAGTGGCTTGCCGGTCATGTGACCTGGTGGGAGTGGCTTGTCGGCCATGCGTTTTCTTTCTTTCTTTCTCTCTCTCTCTCTCTCTTCCCTTCCTTTTGTCTCTCTGTCCTCTTTCATCTCTCTCACTCTTTTTCTTTCTTTTTTCTTTTTTTATTTATTTATTTCTTCCTTTCTTTTTCTCTCTCTCTCTGTGTCAGTCTCTCTCTCTCTCTCTCTTCTCTCTCTCTCTCTCTCTCTCTCTGTGTGTGTGTGTGTGTGTGTGTGTGTGTGTGTGGCAGTGGTGGGTTTCAAAAATTTTTGGAACCTCTTCTGTAGGTGTGGCCTGTTTTCTGGGTCAACTGGTGGAACCTCTTCTGACCGGTTCGGTAGATTTGACGAACCGGTTCTACCGAATAGGTGCAAACTGGTAGGAACCCACCTCTGGGCTGGAGGGGGGGGAAGAGAGGGGGAACATGCCCCATGCCCATATGGTAATTGTAGGCACAGAACATAAGTCCTATGGATGCCTATGTTTTTGTTCTCCTCCTTCATGCCAAGTGCTTGTAAAAGTTTGGAAAGGGACAAGTTTTTTTCCTACTTCTGTGATTGTTCTTGCTTCAACTTCTCCTCCCCGCACTCCTGTTTTCAAAATGACATTTCATTGAAGAGTTTAACTATATTAAGATTTGACTCCTGTGCTCTTTCATTCCATGCAATTTACCCACTGAAATTGCTTGATTTCATCAGAACATGTGGATTGGTTCAGTATCTTGAAAAATAAGTCAACTGTGCTTTCCTTCTCTCCCTTCGCTTATTTTTGGAGTGGCACTTCTGTTTTGATTTCTTCTATACAGCTCTGCTTAAATATAGTATGAACATTTTTTTTATGTTTTGTTTTTCCAGGATGGAAATCTGCCTTTTTATAATCCAGACAGATGTTCAAATTGCTGAGCAGAAAACACACCAGGTTGTATAAGCTGCAAAATACTAATTACAGCCCAGAGGAATAATTCCCAAAAAGTTGACCTCATAAATTTTGCTTAAGGGTTCAAACTTACAACTCTTTGTAGTTTCTGATTAACTGTACAGAGGAGGAGGAGGAGGAGGAGGAGGAAGAGGAGGAGGAGGAGGAGGAGAGGGGGGAAGAGGAAGGAGGAAGAGGAGGAGGAGGAGGAGAAGAAGAGGAGGAGGAGATTGCTCATAAATTTGATTTCTATCAAATGCATTGCATTATTTTCTCTTCCTAATGAATTAAAAGGACAATGTGAATTTTATATTCACTTTGCAGCGTTCTTTTTTCCAGTATGCTCTGCTTAATAATGAGTTAATCTGCAATTTCTGTTGTTCAAATCTTCACTCTAAAGTCATCAAAATAGGGGCAGGTAGCCTGAACTCGATGGGAAAAATGCTTTCTGGGAGGGTTTCAACAATCACATTCAATGAGGCAGCTCACCAGCTACAACATGTGATAGCTACAGCATAACTACAAACATGGTAGGAGTTAGGAAGCACCTAACCCACTTTTTTACATCCTAACTGCACAGACATTCTTTTCTTTTTTAAATAATTTTTATTAAACAGGGTTTTTTTTTTAAAAAAAAAGACATTTTGGGGGGCAATTTCCTTCTGTACAACATTTCCACCTCGGTATACAGCCATTGTAAATACACTTCTCCCCCCTTATTACAGTTTCTCTTCATCTATACATATGATACTGTTATATACATTCCTTAATTTACAAACCTTCATTACGTACCGTTTCCAATTATACTTGTTTGTTCATCTCTGTGTATACATTGCTAATTTCTAACTCCTGACTGCACAGTCATTTTTGCACGCTCTAAAACCTGTCCCAGGGCTGACAATCTCATAAAAAAGAAAGGGGAAAAAAACCCCACCCATTTACACAGTACAGTTTAAATTACTTAGAATTTCTGTATAGCATCAGCTAATTTCTTGGTAGCTTGAGCTTTAGAATTTGCTGGTTCATGGAATTATTGTATGATTCTTTCCTGAAAATCGAAATTATTATTCGTAATCGTTGACTGTAATGCCAATCATTAGGTAGAAGTCATTCTTATTGAAGAAAAGAAAAGCCGAGGTGGCGCAGTGGTTAAATGCAGCACTGCAGGCTACTTCAGCTGACTGCAGTTCTGCAGTTCGGCTGTTCAAATCTCACCGGCTCAGGGTTGACTCAGCCTTCCATCCTTCCGAGGTGGGTAAAATAAGGACCCGGATTGTTGTTGGGGGCAATATGCGGACTCTGTAAAACCGCTTAGAGAGAGCTGAAAGCCCTATGAAGCGGTATATAAGTCTAACTGCTATTGCTATTGCTAAAATGGCAATGGAATTTAATTTAAGGAATTATTTTTGAAGGCCAAACCATTGAAGCATCAAAAATGTAACTTGTACAAGGTTAACATTTGCAACAAGATTGGTAGAATTTTTTTTAGGGTTCCAGAGGTGATTTGTCCCCCAGCCCAAATCAATGAACCAAAACAAGGACCCTTGATTACCATTCCCAAGAACTTTATACAATAAGATCTTATAAATCACCTTAAGAGATAGTGGTGTTATCACTGATCTTCTAATGAAGAGAAGGACTAGGGGGTGACATAATAGCAGAATTCTAATATATGATACCTCTTTGCGATCCAGAGAAAAACAAACAGTATCACAATCCAAGCATTATTTTTTTCCATTTTACACATACCATTCTGTGCAGGATTGGCATTCATTTACCTTCCCTACCAGTTTCCAAATGTAAGTGCATGCCATGCGCACATGCTCATTTCTCTCACATGCTCTGCAACCTTGCCTGCACTCAGCCTTCCACGCATGCGCTTTGGCTAAAAAAATGTGCCTAAATGGAATGGCATAGAGCCAGGGCAGATGGGCAGGGCAACCCACAATTTCTGCTACCAGTTCGGGCGAACTGGTCCAATCCGACTGAATACCACATCTGATTGTGGAGGTTGATGGGCTGAGAAAACGTGGTTGAGCCAAAGTAATCCAGGGAGTATTCATAACTCAGAGTGCACCTCCCCATGCTTTCCCAACACCCTAATTCCAAGAAGTTACTCTCCAATGTTTTGTTCCTGCGAAAGATTTACGGTGCAAAATCCCATCGTTTTCAGCATTTTCCCCTGCTCTTGCCATGAAAATTTAAGCACTCTTTTTTTATATATAGAAAGCTTAACTTCCTCAAAGAAGGCAGATAGTTACTAATGAGGTCTTTAATATCTGGCCCACTCAGCAGCTTTCAAACTGAGAAACAAAACTAAGACACGGAGAAACTTCTGCATGTCAAACAATTTGCACTCGGGGAAACAAAAAAAATAATAATAATAATGCTATTGCTAGAAGAGAAAGTGTCTGGAAGGCATTTGAAAGTTGTGCCATTTTCTATAATGTTTAAAATAAGCAATGATGCATAGATAATAGAAAGAAAATTGGTTCACCCCAAACTCGAGCACAAAACCAAGGAGAAATTTGTGCGTGAATGATAGGTAGGCAGTTTGAAAGGAAGATGATTTCTGTTGTAATGCATAATAATAGAAATAGTAGCAAAAACTACAGAGGAGCAGCAGATGTATATTGCCAGTCAAAAGCAGTTAGCGATTGCCAGCAGGGTAGTTTCACTACTGAATTCTGTTCTGCATACAGAGGGGGAGAAGAAACCTCTCATCTCGGAAATGCAATTCCCACGGTTCCATTGCAGAATTCACCATCTCTAGTTAGGATATGAGTCAGTGTTGTGGCCTGCCAGAGGCCAGTGGAGCTGGCAGCAGAGCCAGACAGTGAGGAGGTTGGGGAGGAAGATGGGCCAGTCCTGGAGTCTGGGGAAGGCTCTGATGAGAGCTCTGCATCAGAGGCAGAGATGGGGCCAAGGCCATCTGGCAGTTCTTGGCTGCCTTCGGAACCAGACAGGAGTGAGGCAGAGGAACAGCTGGAGCCTGTTCCCCGTGTGCGTATGCACAGAGCTGCCAGAAGAAAAGAACAGCTAAGAAATCAGGGTCGACTTGGGAGTAAAGCCACAGGTGGACAGTGAATGGCCCCTCCCATAGGAAATAAAAGAGGAGCGAAAGGGGAGGGGGCTTTTGCAGGAAACAATTGGTTCATTTGTTCATTACTTTGTTTCAGGAGTGTGAAGATCTGTCCGTGAATCTCAGAAACTCTGTAGCAAGTCTTTCATTATATAGCATTTGCCTTTGAAAAATATTTACATGGCAGCTTTCCAAGCTAGATAAGGTCTAGATAACTTCACCTTTCAAAGACTGTTTACCAGGCCTTGGCTGAATGTGAAGGAGAGGAATTCACATTAATTTAATTAAAGAGGTTTTGTTGGAACCAGGCTTTTTGGGGAAGCCTAGGTCAGAACAGTCAGAGAACTGGATTGTGAAGGCAGTTGCCATGTCTGTTCCAATCCCATGAGGAGAGCTCAGATCATTCTCCACGCCCTCCAGCACTCCCCCCCCCCAAAAAAATGAGTCAAAAACCTGGGATGTGAACACGATTAATGTCCCACAAAACATATTTATTTTAGTAAGAGAGAAAAAGTATCAATCAGATTATTTAATTTGGGAAACTCAGACCAGAATTATAGGATTACAAAGTTGGAATGGACTCAGTTGTGGCCGTAAATCAAGGACTACCTGTAATCCAATTACCGGTTGTTGTTCTTGTTGTTAGTTGCAAAGTCGTCTCCGAACCCATTGCGACTCCATGGACAACGTTCCTCCAGTTCTCCCTGTCCTCTACCATCCTCTGGAGTCTATTTAAGCTCAGGCTGACTGCTTCAGTGATTCCACCCAGCCACCTCATTCTCTGTCATCCCATTCTTCTTTTGCCCTCCATCTTTCCCAGCATGAGGCTCTTCTCCAGTGAGTCCTTCCTTCTCATTAGGTGGCCAAAGTTTTTCAGTTTCATCTTCAGGGTATGGCCTTCTAAATGGCAGTCAGGGTTGATCTCATCTAGGACTGACCAGTTGTATCACCTTGCAGTCCAGGAGACTAGCAGGAGTCTTCTCCAGCACCAGAGTTCAAAGGCCTCCATTCTTTGGCTCTCAGCCTTTCTTATGGTCCAACCTTCACAGTCATCCATTGCAACTGGGAAAACCATAGCCTTGACTATACACACTTTTGTTGGCAGGGTGATGTCTCTGCGTGTGCTGTCTAGATTTGCCATAGCTTTCCTCCCCAGGAGCAAGCGTCTTTTAATTTCTTGGCTGCAGTTCCCATCTGAGATGATCTTGGAGCCCAGGAAAATAAAATCTGTCACTACCTCCATTTCTTCCCCATCTATTTGCCAAGGCTGAATGTCATGATCTTAGTTTTCGGTACATACAACTACCGGTAGATCTGTGCTATTAATACTATTGGAAATGTAAAATACATGTCTCTCAAAAGGCTTCAGAATTCCCAACTCTTACGCTGACTTAAATTCTCCAAGGGGAAAAAAAAAACTTTCGTGTAGCTGTGACAGAGGTGTTTCTTTTCTTTTATTTTCTGTGAGAGGAGAAAAGAATAAAAAAATATATGTTAATGTCGATGCTGCTTATCTGGAAGTATGCAAATAAATTCAGCAGGCACCTCGTCAATTAACTTCTTCCTTCCAATGGGAACTGTGGAATTGTTTGTATTTATGCATTCAAGTTATAAAGTCCGATTACAAAGGATTTTGACAGAGTGGACATATGTGGGACCAATACATTCTGGTACATCCGTGTATGACCCTTTCATCATACTATTTCTATCGATAACACGGCCTTCACCTAACCTTATATGTAATGAGCTTGATACAATAAGGAGTTAGGCTATAATTCCATGACTTTTCAATGACTTGTTTTTATTTAGTGTTTTTTCCCCCGATAAACTTAGAAAAGCTTTGCAAACCCCTCACATCTTGGACATAATCTGTTTGAACTTCTCCGCTCAGAACACCTTTATAGACCTGTTGTGACTCAGCAGACGTCTCCTGTGAGTCTTTTCGAGATGCAAGATTATCAATGCAGCTGGGGCTCGTTAGTGGGTCTTCTGGTGATAAAAGGACGGATGGTGCCCTGGTTGCAGGAGTCAACGTTCAACGTTCATTGATCCTAGGTCGTGGTTTATTTGTGAGAGACACTTGGAGAAGTGATTTGTTTTCTGTAACCCTGATTCAAGGAGACACTTGGAGAAGTGCATTGCTTTGTAAGAGTTTTGTTTTACATTCTGTTAACTTCTTGTCAGAGACTTTATTTATGTTTATTTTTGGGCTCGCAGCCAGTCAGAGCCGAGGACTGATAAAGTGAGTTCCTTTTAAGTTTGTCTGCCTGTCGTCTGTTAACAAGCGAGGAAGGGGGGGACAGAACATAGACCATTGCATGTCAAAGCAACTAGACACAAAGGTAGCTTCCCCCACCCCATGCCATCACTCTGCTGAAGACTTAATTCCCACAGTCCTATCTCATTTCTCATCTTTTCTCATCTTCTCGTCTTCCCTACTATCTTTTCCTATTGGTTTCTTATGATTTATCAATTGTAACTTATGATGAATGATTGTAACTATGATTTATGATCTATGACCGATTGTATATATGTATATATCAGTGGTGGGTTGCAGGCGGTATGCCCCAGTACGGGCGTACCGGAGCCTGCCCGGAGCACCAGAATACCGTTCCGGTATGGTGCTCTGGAGGGCCCACTCGCTCGCCCAAGCTCGTTACCTGTCTTTTAAGGTTTCCATGCTTCCGCGCATGCACATGGCGCATAGAGCACCTGCGTGACGCTCCGTGAAGCAGCTAGAGCATCGCGGAGACTCGTTGAGGTGCTAAGATGCACGCGGATGCTGGTTGGAACGGGATCCGGAACCCACCACTGGTATATATGTACATTGTGAACTTATGCACTGGAGACAGATTCCTTGTGTGTCCAAACACACTTGGATAATAAATTATACTATTCTATTCTATTCTATCCTATCTTATCCTATTCTATCCTACTCCATTCCATTCTATTTTATTCCATTCCACTCTACTCCACTCCACCACCCCTCCTCTACTCTACTCTCCTTTCCTCCACACCTCTCCTCTCCCCCCTTCTACTCCCCTCCCCTCTCCTCCATTCCATTCACCACATCTTCTATCAATACTTGTCAAACCTGATCCCAACTTTTCAAGATTTGACAGAAGAAAATGAGATATTCCATCTTATAAGATACGCCAAGGTGGCTACTCTATTCTACTTTTCAAGTGTCTTGGTGTTGTTGTTACAACTATCCATGCTACTTTTATGCATTTTTGTCTATGGTGGGCTACGGTTCTTTCGGTTTATTTCTATTAAAAAAGAACATTACAGAACCACAATCACAATAAAGTGCAGCGATGCAAAATATGTGTAGGAGAAGAACAGGAGGCCACGCTGGGCAGGTGGAGTTAAACATGTCATCAGCTTAGAATCATTGCATTGCTACAGGAGGCCCAGGTCCATCCTCCCTTGAATTACATTGACCCTTATCTAGCTCCAATTTAAGGCTGAGCCTTAGATAGACTAGATTCTTGTATATCAGCTTCAGTAAATCATCTACAGCAGTGGCTCCCAATCTTTTGGGCACCAGGGATCAGTTCCATGGAAAAAGGTTTTTCTGTGGACCAGAGGGGGCATGGTTTCCCATGCTGCCTGTATCCCATGGATGGGTCTTCACTTGTTTGCACAGCCCAGTTGCTGGCCTGCCACAGACTGGTGCCAGTCCATGGACCAGGTGTTGGGGAACCCCTGATTTATGCTGCGACCTTACCAGTGATCCTGATTCTTTGCGCCTGACAACAATATGCAAGATAAAATCTTATTCATCGCAACAGCTAAACATGCCTGCATTACATTCAGCTTCTATGATACGTGGCTTCCATCACTGCAGCACAGAATTCAGCCACCTGTCCAGAAATTGTGCTCTTTAGCCAGTGGTGGGTTTCAAAAATTGTTCGAACCTACTCTGTGGGTGTGGCCTCCTTTGTGGGAGTGGCTTGCCACCCATGTGACCGGATGGGAGTGGCTTGCCACCCATGTGACCGGATATGAAGATGCCGACGACACTTGTCAGAACCACCTTCAATTACCTCACACACAGCACTGGCATGCATAAGAATAGGATGTAAGCTTGTTTTTTAAAAGGCATCTTTGGTTTGCATTAAAACAACTTCAACACACGCAATGTTCTGATTGCACCACAAACGCAGAGGTCATCCTTACCTTTCACAGAGGCACTGAGTTTTATAAATATGAGCATGATAGTGTAGAATAATCATATCCAAGGACCAGTGGTGGGTTTCAAAAAATTTTGGAACCTCTTCTGTAGGTGTGGCCTGCTTTCCGGGTCCACTGGTGGAACCTCTTCTAACCGGTTCAGTAGATTTGACGAACCGGTTCTACTGAATAGGTGCGAACTGGTACAAACCCACCTCTGTCTTAAGCAAGCACCATTGGCCTGTTGGGATAAGTTTAGATCAATTTTTGATTATGGAAGGCAGTAATTTTAACAGATAACAAGTTAACAGAGTTGGAAGGGACTTTTTTTGGTCATCTAGTCACACACACACACACACACACACACACACACACACACACACACACACACAGGAAATATAGGTGATAAGGCGTTTTGAAAGGATTCACTGTCTCTTTTTCAACACACACACACACAAGGAGAGGGATGAGGAAGAGGGGGAGAGAAAGAGAGGGAGAGGGAGGGAGAGGACGAGGGGGAGAGAGGGAGAGACAGAGAGAGGAGGAAGGAGATGGAGACGGAAATGGAGAGAGAGAGAAGAGGGAGATGGAGAGAGGGGGAGAGAAAGGGGAAGGGGAAAGGGAGGAGAAAGAGAGACAGACAGACAGAGACAAAGACAGAGAAGCATACTATTTTCCTAATTCTCCTGTAGGAAGTTGCAAATATGTAGTAAAAATCTGAGGGGATAGAGAAGATGAGTACATGCATGTACTCAATTTTGCAGAAGTGTTAGGGGCAAATGCTAACCCTTTCTTCATGGAGGTTAAAAAATTCTCATTCCAATTTGTCTAAATTAGATACTGGAGCGTTAATTCCATAATGCACGAGATGAGATGCAATTTGCTTCTTCTTTGGGGAAATATATTGATTTATCCATACAAGGCCACCACAAAAAGTGTGCTTTGTTAATAGAAAGAATTATTTTCCTTTACACGATTTAAAGAAAAGATTAATAAAATGTTTGCTACAGTACCATATTTTTTGACATCGTATTTTGTGTTTTCTGCACCTAAACATGCCAAGAAAACTCCATTTTTATTCATATCTGCTTGCATGGAAAATCATTGAAAATTTATGGTGATAAAATTGTGCAGGCTATAAACCTGTCGTATTCAATCTTACAATAATAGCAGTAATTTATACAGATGCAGATGGCTGCATAACTCAGTAAACAGTGGTGTTTTTAGAACTGGAAAACATATTGACTTCTGCAGTTATTTTCTGAACAGTCTTGTTCATCATCAGAAATGTTGGTCTTTAGGGGATCAAGAGCTGACTAAACCTGTGCTGTCCCTTTCTGGACTATTTTTTTGAAATTTCATGATATAATGAGATCAGAATCAGAATAGAGCTGGAAGGGACCTTGGAGATCTTCTAGTCCAATCTACCACTCAAGCAGGAGACCTTATACCATTTCAGACAAGTAGCTATCCAGTCTCTTCTTAAAAGCCTCCAGTGATGAAGTCCCTATGACTTCTGAAGGCAAAGCTGTCCCATTGGTTAATTGTTCTCACCGTTAGGAAGTGTCTTCTTCATTCCAGGTTGCTTCCCTCCTTGATTAGTTTCCATCCATTGTTTCTTGTTCTGCCTTTTGGTAGTTTGGAAAATAGGTTGATCCCCTCAAGTACTGGAATATTGCTTTCATGTCACGGTTAGTCCTATTCATTGATTCATTGAAGCTGGCTAAAGGACTGGTAAAACTGGTCTTCATTGCTGTGTAATTTGCAGTATTAAGGATATTGTTTTATTATTTTGTTAGCCATATACTGAAGTGCCTGCGACTAGCGCAATTAGATTAGCCCTTTTTTTATAAGCCAATTTAAAAATAGAAATTATACAGACAGACAGACAGACAGACAGACAGATAGATAGATAGATAGATAGATAGATGATGGATGGATAGATAGATGATAGATAGATAGATAGATAGATAGATAGATAGATGATAGGTAGGTAGGTAGGTAGGTAGGTAGGTAGGTAGGTAGATAGATAGATAGATAGATAGATAGATAGATAGATAGATAGATAGATAGATAGATAGGGATGGATAGATAGATAGTGATAGAGAAAGAGAGAGATGGATGGATGGATGGATGGATGGATGGATAGATAGAGATAGAGATAGAGATAGAGATAGAGATAGAGATAGAGATAGAGATAGAGATAGAGATAGAGATAGAGATAGAGATAGAGATAGAGATAGAGATAGATAGAGATGGATGGATGGATGGATGGATGGATGGATGGATGGATATAGAGATAGATGGATAGATAGATGGATGGATAGATAGATAGAGAGAGAGATGGATGGATGGATGGATGGATGGATGGATGGATGGATGGATAGATAGATGGATGGATGGGTAGATAGAGATAGTGATAGAGATAAGTCAATAGATCGATAGATCGATAGGTGGATGGATGGTTATAGATAGATAGATAGATAGATAGATAGATAGATAGATAGATAGAGATAGATAGATAGATAGATAGATAGATAGATAGATAGATATGGATGGATGGATGGATGGATGGATGGAGAGAGAGATGTATGTATGTTTGTTTTTATGTATGTATGGAGAGAGAGGTAGAGATAGATAGATAGATAGATAGATAGATAGATAGATAGATAGATAGATAGATAGATGGATAGATAGAGATAGTGATAGAGATAGATCAATAGATAGATTGATAGATGGATGGATGGATGGATGGATGGATGGATGGATGGATGGATAGATGGAGAGAGATGTATGTATGTATGTATGTATGTATGTATGTATGTATGTATGTATGTATGTAGAGAGAGATGGATGGATGGATAAATAGACACAGAGAGAGAGAGAGAGAGAGAGAGAGAAAGAGAGAGAGAGAGAGGCAGAGACAGACAGACAGACAGACAGACAGGACAGACATAGAAGTAGATATAGTATAGACTATATACTCGTATAGCTTTTTGGAAAAAAATATGGTCATATGGTCACCATTGTATTTTTTTTTTTACTTTTTCTCATCTTGCCTTCGTTCCCTTTTGTCTTGTGTTCACTAAAACTCACAGAGGGTATTACAGGGAAATTTAAGCCTGAGATCAGGTCTCCGTCCCTATTTCCCTGCTCAAAAGGTTACAAGACAGACGGATGTTTCAACCCAAACTCCCGGGAATGGAATAAAAGCAAGATTATTTCATCAACTGGAAGTATAAAATAAACACGAGAAAGAAAACAGCTTAACGAAGAATCAAAATAAGGTCCATCTACACTGAGAAAATTACAAATGATTATCCTTTTGGTTTTTTCCCTCTGGAGTTAGACTAGAATAATACATTAATTTCTGTCTCCAGATTACCTGGGGAGGAATTTTTATTCATTTGCAACAAAATAAACAACAAATACTTCAGCAAAACATCATAAGGGTCCTTAATACAATGTGTAAAAGATAATGAGCCTTCTACAGATTCACAACACGAATCGGAAGACTCCAAGATAATTAAATTGACTTTGTCTGTGTATGATCTCTCCTTGTTAAGAGGACATACTGAGATTCTAAGGACAAGTGTTGAGAGAACCTTCAAAACATTGGTGGGATATTTTTTCAAATATTTTTTACCGCTGGTTGTGCGGACATGGCTTGGTGGGCGTCGCATGCCTTTGGTGGGTGTGGCTTGGTGGGTGTGGCATGGGAAGGATATTGTAAACTTTTCATTCCCTCTCCACTCTAGGGGAAGGTTACTGCAAAATCTCCATTCCCTCCCAACCATCTGGGTCTCGGGAGGCAGAGAATAGATGGGGGCAGGGCCAGCCAGAGGTGGTATTTACTGGTTCTCCGAACTACTCAACATTTCCACTAGTGGTTCTCCAGAACTGGTCAGAACCTTCTGAATACCACCTCTGCTTCAAAAGCAGCTCTTTTGAACCTTAACAGCCTCAAGTATGTAACAATTCCCAGAATTCCACAACCTCTATGACTATTAAACAGAATTCTGGGAGTTGAAGGCAACACCAGTGACGCACAGCACAGCAGTAGTCATTACTAAATTAGGAAGAAGAGAAGATTTTGGAGAACCAAACCGGGTAACATGGATCAGGATTAACACTATACAAAACTGGAAAGGAGAGGAATGGACAACACAATATGACTACAATATGAACCAGCAGTGTGCAGCAGAAGCCCCAAAAAACCAATGCAATCCTAAATTGCATTAACAGAGAGATACAATCGAGATCAAGTGAGGTACTAATACCACTCCATAACGCCTTAGTAAGACCACACCTAGAGTCCTACATCCAGTTTTGGTCACCACACTAAAAAAGATCTTGAGACTCTAGAAAGAGTGGAGCAAACAAGATGATTAGGGGGCTGGAGGCTAAAACCTACGATGAACAGTTGCAGGAACTGGGCATGGCTAGTTTAGGGAAGAGAAGGACCAGGGGAGATATGATAGCAGTGCTCCAATATTTGAGGGGCTGCCACAGAGAGGAGGGGATGAAGCTTTTTTCCAAAGCACCAGACAGGGAACAAAGGATGGAAACTGAACAAGGAGATATTCAACCTGGAAAAAAAGGAGAAATTTTCTGACAGTGAGAACAACCAGTTAATGGAACAACTTGTCTTCAGAAGTTGTGGGGGCTTCACCACTGGAGGCTTTCAAGAAGAGATTGGACTGTCATTTGTCAGAAATGGTGTAGGGTCTCCTTCTTGGGTGAGTGGTTGGAGTAGATGACCTACAAGTTCCTTCCAACTCTGTTAATCTGTGAATCTGTCTGTTGCCTACTCAATGGAGTAAGTTGCCCAAACTGAGAAATCATCTCTGCTTCTTCAGTGAATTTTTGATGCAAAGAATTCCCATAATTCTTGCCAACATAAATAAATAAAAAAAACCTGCATGATTTGTATCCACAACGTCACACTAAAGTTAAGCTTAACTTTACATTTTGAATTTGAGAGAAAGAGAAATAAATATTAGCAATTTAATGAAGCAGCCCCTGGTCCCATCTTACTTGTACAAATGCTGAGTGATAGGAAGTAAGAAGAATAAGTAAGTAAATTTTGCTGTCGATGATAAATGCATCAATAGTTTGATGAATTTTTGATATGGAACAATTAATTAAACTCTTAAGATCCTAACCTATAGCTGAAAAAATTATATGATGATAAATTTATTTCCGTGAGGGGAAAAATGTCTTTGTAGTTGATTGAGTAAGAGGATGCAAACTTAATTGTTTTTCAAAAGAGCTATTAATCATGATAGTGACAATTTGCTAGAATGCGCATTGGATAGCAAGCATCACATATTAAATACACAATTTAAGTCACGTAGCAGCTTGCATAGACAAAATAAATCTCTATGTATTTATTTATTGTTATTGTTATTTAGTATTGGATAGTTTAATGCATAGATTAAATTAGCTAGCAACTACAACATTCAGCATATTACAGGCAACTCCACTGTTCCTTTTGGGGAGAAAAAAAATCAGTGGTCATTTGGGAATAGTTGTCATTTAGGTATACCAATTAACTGGATTTCATTGCAAGATAAAAATACATCCAATTAAGCCAGAGGTGGTATTTAGCCAGTTCGCACCCGTTTACCTGAACAGATGGAAGAAATTTTGCCGAGTTCGGCAAACCAGTAGCGATGGCGGCTGGCCATGCCCCTGAACCGGTCCCTCTGTCGCTGATTGCTCATCCCACCCACCCAGTCACCGCTCGCTCGATCTGCTGTTGTTGGGCAGGGGGTAAGGGGTAGGGGGTTGATTTTATTATGATTTTATTATTATATTAATGTATTTGATTTTTTAATTAGTTTTATTGTTTTATGTGTTTTTTATATTTTGTAAACCGCCTTGAGTCGCCATAGGTGAATAGGCAGCAATATAAATTGAATCAATGAATCAATGAATCAATAAATAAATATGTCCGTGTGTCAAAAAAAAAGTCAATAGATCAGGCAAAGAAATGAAGCCCAAAACTTTGTTTCACAAAAGCCACATATATAAAAAGGAGCACAATGTGGTGGCTCAGTGGCTAAGATGCTGAGCTTGTCCATCAGAAGTTCGGCAGTTTGGCAGTTCGAATTCTGAGCATCGCGTAATGGAGTGAGCTTCCACTACTTGTCCCAGCTTTTGCCAACCTAGCAGTTCGAAAGCATGTAAAAAAATGCAACTGGAAAAATCTGAACCACCTTTGGTGAGAAGATAACAGTATTCTGTGCACCTTCGGTTTTGAGTTATGTCGGCCACATGACCATGGAGATGTCTTCGGCAGTGCTGGCTCTTCGTCTTAAAAACTAAAATGAGCACTACCTCCTAGAACTGGAAACGAGTAGCACGCATTTGTGGGGGAACCTTTACCTTATAAAAAGGAGCAGAGTTTTGAGTGGATGGTCAAGGCCACTATGTTGTTGTTTTTAAAATCTTCTCCCAACTGTGAAATTCCTGTTGTTAATCACTGTTATGTAGAGGAAGCATAGGATAGCCACAATGGGTGGTAACCTCTGGCCAGTGGTGGGTTTCAAAATTTTTTAGAACCTCTTCTGTAAGTGTGGCCTGCTTTGTGGGAATGGCTTGCTGGCCATGTGACTGAGTGGGAGTGGCTTTGCAGTCATGTGACTGGGTGGGCATGGCCAACTTGTAAAATGTGGAGAAACTCACTTAACAACGCTCTTGCTTAGCAACCAAAATGTTGGCTCAGAAATTCTGGCATTTGAAGCATGCAAGCCGATTACCTCCCACAGACCCATTCGATCCCACAGATTAGGCCTCCTCCGTATTCCATCTGCCAGCCAATGTCGGCTGGTGACTACTCGAAGGAGGGCCTTCTCTGTGGCTGCCCCGGCCCTTTGGAATGAGCTCCCCATGGAGATTCGGACCCTCTCCACCCTTCAGGCCTTCCGGACGGCCGTGAAGACCTGGCTGTCCCAGCAAGCCTGGGGTTGAGTTCCCCCCCCCACTCGAATTTGCTGTGTCTGTTGTGCTTTTAAACTGTTTGTATTGTCTGATTGTCTTTGTCTTACTTTTTGTAATTTCCCCTCCCTTGGCTTTGTTCAGCCGCCCTGAGTCTCTTCGGGGAATAGAGCGGCCTACAAATCGAATAAAATCCAAATCCAAATCCAAGTCTTAAAGCTGTCAAGTTACAAGGCCCTTGCACCCCTAAACCTTTAGGAAAAAAAAACCCAGGGGTGTTCAAACTTGACAGCTTTAAGACTTGTGGACTTCAGCTCCCAGAATTCCTCCTCCAATCATGCTGGCTCAGGAACTCTGGCATTGAAGTGTGCAAGTCTTAAAGCTGTCAAGTTACAAGTCCCTTGCACCCCTAACCCTTTAGAAAAAAAAACCAGGGGTGTTCAAACTTGACAGCTTTAAGACTTTAAGGTTTAGATAGGACTCTTAGAGGCGGGCGGGGTGACTAGTGAGTCAGCCAATCAGTGAGCGTGGGACAGTGCAAGCATGGTGCGGATGGATAGGGGGAGGGAGCTGGAACCGGTTCTAAATGGCACTGTAGATTTGTGGAACCTCTTCTATAGAAGAGGTTAGAACTGACAGGAACCCACCCCTGCCTCTGGCTGTTAATTTTAGGGCATTGGTATTCATTTGTAAATCCTTAAATGAGTTATGCTCCATGGATTTGTTAAAAATCTTGTGCAAAGGAAGGGTTCCTTTGAAGAGGGCCCTCTTCTTAGGGTTTTCTCCTGTACCTCTCTTAAATCATGGAATGCACTCCCTTGGGAATAATGCTGAGTTTCCACTGGCTCTGCCTTCAGAAGAGCAGGGACGGCAGACGCTTTTCATTAATTTTAATGAACGCTTTTTAACATTTCTGTTGTGTAGTCTATATTTTAATTACTGCTCACTGCTTTAAGGGCTTGTTTAGGTAGAAAGGAAGAATATAAATCAAAGCGCTAAATAAATAACCGAGTGGCAAAGATTTCCACGCTGCAGAGAAGGTGAAGCAAAAACCATTGCTTAAAAAATATTTAGGACAGGCTAAGATTGCTATTAGGGGTGCAATGGCTCAGTGGTTTAAGGCCCTGAGCTGACAGCCCAGGTTTGAGTACCATGCAATAGGGCAAGCTCCCAGCTCCTTCCCATCTAGCAGTTCAAAAGTATGTAAATGCAAGTAGATAAATAGGTTGTCAGGGTTCCAAGTAATAACTCCATTGGCAAGCAAGACTCCAAGGCACTCGAGTTCCTTTTAATTTTAATAAGGTGCAAACCGTGGGAGTTTTCAGAATCGGTTTTCACCAGATATGTGCCAATATATTTCCATAAAATCTTTGAGGGACTTGAGTGCCTCGGAGTCTCGCTTGCAATGGATTTACTACTTGGAATCCTGACATTAAACCGATCCCGAAACTCCCATGGTTTGCACCTCATGAAAAGTGAAAGTTTTTCTACTTTCTCAAAAACCCTCGGTCACATGGTCCAATCATCATGTAGTGGGACAACTGGGTAACATCACTCTGCCTTCTTGCGACCAGGTGCGAGAATGTCCTTGATTCCCAAGAGAAAGTATTTTGTTTTGGCTACAAAAATCCATCTATCTCACATCCCCCCCCTCCCTAACCCTGACATCTCCAGGGTGGCAACACTGAAGCAGACAAAAATGGCTTCAGTCAGGGCAGCTTTAGGGGGGACATAGGCACCACTCTTCTTTGTCACAGCATCTCAGATATCGGGACACTTCTAGCATGTCACCTCTAGTCCTTCCCTTCACTAGACTAGACATTCCCTATGCCTACAACACCATCGTTGGTTGTGTAAGGATTTGTGATCAAGTCACAGTCTGTGGCCAAACCCATAGGCAGCCAAGATTAAGGTGTAGGGGAGAGAAAAAAGGCTCAAATCAATCAGTTATGCAGAAAATTCATATTCAAGCTACCCAAAAGGCAACTAGCACTCCCAGACAAGGGAGAAGAAAAGTCATTGTTTCGATCCTTTCCTTTCCTTTCCTTTCCTTTCCTTTCCTTTCCTTTCCTTTCCTTTCCTTTCCTTTCCTTTCCTTCCTTCCTTCCTTCCTTCCTTCCTTCCTTCCTTCCTTCCTTCTATAGTGCGTGCAGTGGTTAGACTGACATATTGCAGACTGACTCTGCCCACCACCAGAAGTTTGATCCTGACTGGCTCAAGGTTGACTCAGCCTTCCATCCTTCCAAGGTGGGTAAACTGAGGACCCAGATTGTTGGGGGCAAGAGGCTGACTCTGTAAACCGCTTAGAGAGAACTGTAAACAGAGGTGGATTCCTATTGGTTCACACTGGTTCGCTAGAACCGGTTCATCAAATCTACCAAACCGGTTAGAAGAGGTTCCACCAGTGGACCTGGAAGCAGGCCACACCTACAGAAAAGGTTCCAAAAATTTTTGAAACCCACCACTGACTGTAAAGCACTGTAAAGTGGTATATAAGTCTAGGTGCTATTGCTAGTCCTTCGTCTCTCCCTCCCTTCTTTCCTTCCTTTCCCTTCCTTTCCTTTCCTTTCCCTACCTCCCTCCCATCCTTCCTTCCTTCCTTCCTTCCTTCCTTCTATCCTTCCATAGTGGTGCAGTGGTTAGAATGCCATATTGCAGCCTGACTCTGCCCAGTTCCAGGAGTTCGATCCTTACCAGTTCAAGGTTGACTCGGCCTTCCATCCTTCCAAGGTCGGTAAAAGGAGGAGCCAGATTGTTTGGGACAATAGGCTGACTCTAGAAACCACTTAGAAGGGGCTTTAAAGCACCGTAAAGCAGTATATAAATCTAAGAGCTATTGCTATTGTAGGAAAAAGGTCAAGCAAGCAGCATATTTTCAACCTTAAAGATTGCACTTATTTTTTCCTTCCTTTTTTTTTTTTAAAAAAAGGAAACTGATAATGATTCATCCTTTCTCAAATTTATTAAGACTCATTGCTAAGTAATGGTGACTTTGGGCTTTGCAGCATTAAACATCTTGATGATAGACTGAAATATAATCATTATTATTATTTTTTTTAAATGAATATTTTACCAGGAAGGTTTGGTTAATTTTAATTCTGTGAGGTATTCTATGGTTTACGCACATCTACACACTGCATGAAAATTCATTTTCTCTGCTTCAGGAAAACACTTTCGTACTTAGCATACGAAATGACTCTAGCTCAGCTTCAGGTCTTTACAAGGAAAAAAAATGATTTAAACATTTTGGCAAGAGTCCGGTAGGGAATCTGTCACTGTGCTGTTTTATAGTTAATGCAATTACACATCGCTATTGTTAATTGGCTATGTAAGACAACCTGAGTAAGACTAAACAAGCCCTATTTTGCATTCATGGTATGTGCATTGCAGAGATAAACAAAAATGGGGAGGAACAGGATTGAGATGGTATTAGTCTGGAACAAAATCTTCAAATGTTGAAAATTACGGAACAGGTCAATATTAGTTCTACATTGAAACGATTCCATTTCTCCTCTGCTTGTCTCTTTTTCTTTTCTTTTTCAATTACATTTTCAACAGGAAATTACGGCACCGGTCAATATTAGTTCTAAGTTGGAAATATTCCATTTCTTCCCCCTCTCTCTTCATTTTTCAATTCCATTTTCAACAGTGGAAGAAACATTTTGCATTTCTTATGCTCTCCTTGGCATCTGAAACTGAGTCCCATATTTTTTTATATATCTATAAGTTTAATGTGTGCTAGAACAAGAGCTAAGGTAGCGCAGTGATTAAATGCAGCACTGCAGGCTACTTCAGCTGACTGCAGTTCTGCAGTTCGGCTGTTCAAATCTCACCGGCTCAGGGTTGACAACCTTTACAACTTTAAAACTATTTTTGGTAAAGACATAAAAGTAAAGGTTCCCCTCGCACATACGTGCTAATTGTTCCTGACTCCAGGGGGCGGTGCTCTCCGTTTCAAAGCCAAAGAACCAGTGCTGACCAAAGACGTCTCCGTGGTCATGTGGCCGGCATGACTAAATGCCAAAGTCACACGGAAAGTTGTAACCTAAGTAATTGCATATGTCTAAACTCTGTCTACAAATTATGTCACAATAAGGCTACCATTGATAGAATGCATATAGCTATAGCTATAGCAATAGCAGTTAGACTTATATAGCGCTTCATAGGGCTTTCAGCCCTCTCTAAGCGGTTTACAGAGTCAGCATATTGCCCCCAACAACAATCCGGGTCCTCATTTTACCCACCTCGGAAGGATGGAAGGCTGAGTCAACCCTGAGCCGGTGAGATTTGAACAGCCGAACTGCAGAACTGCAGTCAGCTGAAGTAGCCTGCAGTGCTGCATTTAACCACTGCGCCACTCCGGCTCTTATAGATCTCTGAGTATTTTAAAATTAATTAACACTACCTTAATTTGAAACAACTAGGTCTTAGCTGGAAGCCTAATCCCAAAATACCATCTCATCAAGTCAAAAGAATAACTATCTGCTAGTTTTAAAATGTTTACCACAATATAATTAGGGGGTAAAATGCAACAAGTTTCTAGTCCAATTAACACGTAATAGATAACAATTTCTATTAGGTCTCATATTTTGCTGCACAGAATTTGACTACGGAATACAAACCTACAATGAACTGGTCCAGCCCTTCCTATAATTAATTAGCTGGATACCCCTGCTTCACAATGAAACTATGTGATCGGGCAATGCAGGAGAAATCTGGTTCACTCCAGTTCAATCCGTTGGCTCAGTGGTGGTCGGTGACTGAAACACATAAGGGAATATTGCTCCCACCACCTTGAGTCCAGAAGCAATTCCATAGGTGGAAAACATAGGCATTTTGGTGAGGTACCGATGTTTAGCACTGTATACTGCTCCTGAGTGAAGGAGTGGAACATCTGCCAGTTTGAACTGAGGTAACAGAATATGAGGCAACTGGCAGTTGGAACAGAGTTCTTTTCAGATGGGGAGTAGCGATAGAATTCTTTAGCATAAAGAGTGCGTTAATTACTGTAAAGGAATACTAACGATCTGATGGTCATTTTGAAAAATCCTTTCTTAGCGAGCACCTAGAAGCCAAGAGGAACATTAGGTGCCAAATTTCAAGGTTGTAAGCTTTACGGTTCTGGAGATTTTGTGATGAGTGAGCAGTATTTGGCTATACATACATACATACATACATACATACATACATACATACATAGAGAGAGAGAGAGAGACAGACAGACAGACAGAGATAGATAGATAGATTGATAGCTAGCTAGCTAGATAGATAGATAGATAGATAGATAGATAGATAGATAGATAGATAGATAGATAGATATAGATAATTAGATAGATAGACATATATATATGTATGTGTGTGTGTGTTTGTGTGTGTGTGCGCGCGCGTAGGTATGTATGTATGTATGTATGTATGTGTATGTATGTATGTATGTATGTAGGTAGGTAGCTAGGTAGCTAGGTAGCTAGGTAGCTAGGTAGCTAGGTAGCTAGGTAGCTAGGTAGCTAGGTAGCTAGGTAGCTAGGTAGCTAGGTAGCTAGGTAGCTACGTAGCTAGGTAGGTAGCTAGGTAGGTGTAGAGGTAGAGGTAGAGGTAGAGGTAGAGATAGAGATAGAGATAGAGATAGACAGACAGAGATAGATTAGATTAGATAGATTAGATTAGATAGATAGATAGATAGATAGATAGATAGATAGATAGATAGATAGATAGATAGATAGATAGATAGATACAGATAGGGAGATAGGGAGATAGGGAGGGAGAGAGAGAGAGAGAGAGAGAGAGAGAGAGAGAGAGAGAGAGAGATTAAGGAGCAAACTGCAAATATCTCTCTCATATATTTAATGGACAGAAACATGTTCCTTTTGAAAGATTCGGATAATCCATCTCTGGCCTTTGAAAAGGATGATATAGGTCCTCTTTCAGATGAGAGGATTCTCATCTACACAAAACTTTGCCACGCCTTATTCTTTCATTCTTCTTCATTGTGCATTTTTTAAATTGTTTTTTTAGGTTATCCTTGCAAACTGCCCAGACTTGTTAGGAGTTGGGTGGTGTACAAACCAAATAAATAAACAAACAAACAAACATTAAACATGATATAAGTATACAGTGGTGGGTTCCGGTTCCCGTTGCAACTGGTACGGTTACAACGGGGCCTGGCATCCTCCACATGAACGCACGCAGTGTGTGTGCACATGCGCATGCATCCTACCTTCCAGTGACGCCTCCGTGAGGCTCCAACTTCTCAGCAGACCATCGTGCAGGTGCTGTACGTGCCATGTGCGTGTGTGGAAGTGCCGAAGAGTTCAAAGATAGGTTAGGACAACGGGCAGGCAGGTGGGCCCTCCAGAGCATCGTACCAGAATGGTACTCGGTGCTCCGGGCAAGCACCGATACGCCCTTACCACCTGCAACCACCACTGTAAGTATGTATGATAAGCTTATGGGGTTACAAAAAAAAAAAAAGATTCAATCAGTGGTGGAATTCAATTTTTTACTACCGGTTCTGTGGGTGTGGCTTGGTGGGCGTGACAGGGGAAGGTTACTGCAAAATCCCCATTCCCTCCTGATTAGCTGGGACTCGGGAGGCAGAGAATAGATGGGGTGGGGGGACCAGTCAGAGGTGGTATTTAGCGGTTCTCTGAAATACTCAAAAGTTCCATTACCAATTGTCCAGAACTAGTCAGAACCTGCTGAATTTCACCCTGGGATTCAGTCTTATACTTGTATGTATATTCGCTCTACTTTATACCTTTAACTTTCCATCTTTTTTTTTTTAAAAAAAAAAAACCCTTTCAGGACAGCATGGTTATCTGGAGAATAAAATTACCCAAGCAAAATGCAATCAAAAGACATCTACAAAGAGAATTAAAGGATAGGAGAGCAATAGAGAAATGCATAACAAAAGGGCAGTCAAACCAAGGCAGAATATTTTTAACCGATGATATTTCTTTCCATAAGGATGGATGTGGTTTCCAAAATTAGGCTTCTGGTAGAAGCAAGAACAACCTGCACAATGTTGGATTAATTATTAGGCTGAGTTCATTTGCCTTCTCTCTCCACTAAGAAAAATACCAGCAGGAAAAAATCATGGGGAACTTCTTCAAACCATTAAAGCTAATTGATCAAATTCGCTAAGGATCAATTGGATATATGTAGAGAAGGGAAATAAAATTGCCCTATTTCCAAAGATATGTTTCTCAGCTTCATGCTAAAGTATTTCCATCACCATTTCCTCCTCCTCCTCCTCCTCCTCCTCCTCCTCCTCCTCCTCCTCCTCCTCCTCCTCCTCCTCCTCTTCCTCCTCCTCCTCTTCATCCTCCTCCTCCTCCTCACAATGAGGATGTTCACGAATTGGGTGAGGAAACTTCTGAAAGAAAAGCAAGTTCAGAGGGCTCTAAGTACCCCACAGTCCTCCTCCTCCTCCTCCTCCTCCTCCTCCTCCTCCTCCTGACAGTTAATTTGCCTGCCTAGTTCAACTTGAGAAAACCTACTAGTAATTCCCACTTCCATGGGGACATATTATGGCATATCACATGCATTTTCCCCTATGGCACAATCTAAAATTTGGAATAGCTTCCCATTTGAAATGAGACTGATGCAAGACAGTTAATTTTCCAGAAACTGCTTTAGTCTTCCAGAGGACCAACCGAGATGCATGGCACCTGGTGTGGATGATTATAATTATGCTTTTACAGATATATGATTTTACCCTGGACATGTTATGCTTATATCTTTATTGCCAAGAAATAAATACATTCCCCATCAAAAAATTTAAAAAAAGATTTCTGATATAGTTTTAATTCCTTGAAAGGTAAGTGTGTGGCTTTAATGGCATTTGGTTGTAGGTTTTAAAGGTGCTTGTTAATAGTCCTGCTTTTGCCTTAACCATCTCGTTCTGCTTCCCAGGATGTAAAATTCAAGGGGAAAAAATGAGAGGTGGGGAGGAGAGGGAGAGAGACAGCTAGAGACAGACAGTGAGACACACACACACAGAGACAGAGAGAGAGAGAGAAAGACAGACAGAGAGAGAGAGAGGCAGACACACACAGAGAGAGACAGAGACAGAGAGACAGAGTCAGAGAGAGAGACAGACAGACAGACAGACAGAGAAAGAGAGAGAGAGAGAAACAGAGAGAGAGAGAGATACAGGCACACACATACACAGACAGAGACAGAGACAGCGAGAGACAGAGACAGACAGAGACAGACAGACAGAGAAAGAGAGTGAGAGAAACACAAGAGACAGAGAGAGAGACAGGCAGACACACACACACACAGAGACAGAGAGAGACAGAGACAGACAGAGACAGAGTGAGAAAAAGAGAGAGAGAAACTCAAGAGACAGAGAGAGAGAGACAGGCAGAGAGAGAGACAGAGAGGGTGGGAAGGGAAGGAGGGAGGAAGGGAGGAAGGGAGAGAGGAGAAAGTCCCCACCACATCTAGAGAGCCATGGTGATGCAGTGGTTAGAATGCACTATTGGAGGCTGCCGACTGCCAGCAGTTTGACTCTGATTGGCTCAAGGTTGACTCAGCTTTCCATCCTACATGACGGCCCAGATTGTTGGGGGCAATTTCCTGACTCTGTAAACTGTCCCCCCCCCTCTGATTGGTTGGGTAGATATAACCGGCAAGAGACGGTCCCTCAGATAACCTGGTCTCAAGCCATAAAGGGCTTTAAAGGTTACAACCAGTACCTTGGATTGGACCCGGAAGCAAATCAGCAACCAATGCAACTCCCGCAGGAGAGGTGATAGATTTGCACACCTGCACAGAACGATGCGGGCCGCTGCATTTTGCACCAACTGGAGCTTCCGGATGCTCTTCAAGGGCAGCCCCATGTAGAGCGTGTTGCAATAGTCAAGATCGGTGGTTCCACCACAAAACCGCGTTCGACTAAAGCGCGCTCGACGAAACCGCGTACCTGACATCATCACAGTGCGACGAAAAAAGCATGCTGTGAACGCTAAAGCTAAAATTAACCCCTAAACCTAAACCTAATCCCCCTAAACCTAACCCTAAACCTAACCCTAAACCTAACCCTAACCCTAACCCTAACCCTAACCCTAACCCTAACCCTAACCCTAACCCTTACCTTAACTTGAATCGGCTTGCTTTCAAAGCGCTTTTTAAAACGCCCTTTTTTCTCCACGGTCGCTGTTGTCGCGCTGCTGATGACGTCAGCAACGCAGTTTAATCGGGCGCGCTTTAGTGGAGCCCAATTTTATCGGTTAATCATCGTCAACAACCAAGCTCTGATGTAATACCTTACGTTGTTGTCACCCGTCTAGACGTTCGTAGACTTAGGAGCCAAGGTGGCGCAGTGGTTAAATGCAGCACTGCAGGCTACTTCAGCTGACTGCAGTTGTGCAGTTCGGCTGTTCAAATCTCACCGGCTCAGGGTTGACTCAGCCTTCCATCCTTCCGAGGTGGGTAAAATGAGGACCCGGATTGTTGTTGGGGGCAATATGCTGACTCTGTAAACGGCTTAGAGAGGGCTGAAAGCCCTATGAAGCGGTATATAAGTCTAACTGCTATTGCTATTGCTATTAGTGTTGTTAACAATGTGATGGGTAAAAGGTATGGACTAAAAGAAGTGGATGAATGGGAAGGGAGGGAAGAAAATAATTAACAAGGGTTGGTTTCTAGAACAAATTTGACTAAACGCTGGGAATTACAGTTGAGAAAATGTGCTACAGCTGCTTCGTAATAAATGAGTAACTCTACAATTGTTTCAGATACTCAATTATCTTTACAAATATTGCAAATGCGCGGTGTCAAGGTGAATTATGGTTTTCTTCTTATGTACGTTGTTTGTTTTGAATCATTACTATGAGGTCTTGCATGAGCAAATGCCTCTGATTAGACATTGCTATAAATGATAGGGCCATAAATATCTATCCTTTTAGGGAAGTTAAGGTAAAATAGTAGGTATGGTTGGATTTTTTTTTAAAGGGACGCAGAGGCTCAGCAGCTAAGACGCTGAGGTTGTCGATCAGAAGGTCGGCGGGTCAGCGGGTCGAATCCCTAGCGCCGCATAATGGAGTGAGCTCCCATTACTTGTCCCTGCTTCTGCCAATTTAGCAGTTCAAAAGCATGTAAAAATGCGAGTAGAAAAATAGGAACCACCTTTGGTGGGAAGGGAACAGCGTTCCGTGCGCCTTCGGCATTGAGTCATGCCGGCCACATGACCATGGAGACATCTTCAGACAGTGCTGGCTTTTCAGCCTTGAAAAGGAGATGAGCACCATCCCCTAGAGTCGGGAACAACTGGCACATATGTGTGAGTATTTGGGAGTAATTGAACACGATACTTCTTTTTACATACTCCCTGTTTGCACAATGATTCTTTCCACTCCTAGTTTTTTTTTTTAAAAGATGTGTTTGTATTCCTTTAAAGCACCCTTTTTTAGCGGCAAATTCATTATTGGTGAACATTAGATCGTTATAAAAGGAAAATGTGTTTGAAGAGAAACAGGGAAATAATAGTTTTCTGAGGATCGAAATCAGAAGTGGGGAGCTAGCTATTTTAGTTACACAAAGCAGGACTCATCCTGAGGCTTTTTTTTTTTTAAAGGCAAAAGGCAGGAATATAAGACCTTGTCAATGTCACAATACAAGCATCCTTTGCAACAAGTTGTATTTTTAAACTGGCAATGCAGGAAACTCTGTAGACAAAAGAGGTTAACGTGCCTTCTTTCTTTCTTTCTTTCTTTCTTTCTTTCTTTCTTTCTTTCTTTCTTTCTTTCTTTTATTCTCTTCCTTCTTTTCTTCCTCTCCCTCCATCCCTCTTTCCCTTCCTTCCTTCCTTCCTTCCTTCTTCCCCACTTCCTCTTTAAAACATCATATCCTCCATTTCTGGCTGAACTTTCTTTCTTTCTTTCTTTCTTTCTTTCTCTCTCTCTCTCTCTCTCTCTCTCTCTCTCTCTCTCTCTTCCTTCCCCCTCCCTCCCTCTATCCTTCTATCCTCCCTCCTTTCTTTTTCTTTCTCCCTTTCTTCCTTTCTTTTATTTTATTCCTTCTTTTCTTCCTCTCCCTCCATCCCTCTTTCCCTTCCTTCCTTCCTTCCTTCCTTTCTTTCTTCCTTCCTTCCTTCTTCCCCACTTCCTCTTTAAAACATCATATCCTCCATTTCTGGCTGAACTTTCTTTCTTTCTTTCTTTCTTTCTTTCTTTCTTTCTTTCTTTCTTTCTTTCTTTCTTTCTTTCTTTATTTCTTTCTTTCTCCCTCCCTTCCCTTGCTCCATTCCTTTCTCAGACCTGGCCCAGTTGTCAAATGATACCAAATTGGGAAGTATGGGCTTCAGAAAGGACAATACTTGAGAGACCGCCTTCTGCCAATTACCTCCCTACGGCCTATAAGATCTCATAGGTTAGGCCTCCTCCGCATCCCATCGGCCAGCCAATGTCGGCTGGCAACCACAAGGAGGAGGGCCTTCTCAGTAGCGGCCCCGACCCTTTGGAACGAGCTCCCCGTAGAGATTCGTACCCTCTCCACCGTCCAGGCCTTCCGCACAGCCTTGAAGAACTGGCTCGCCCGTCAGGCCTGGGGATAAGGACCATTACCCCGCCCGAATGTTGTATGCATGTTGTGTATCATTTTTATTATGTGTTGTTGTCTTAGTACTGTATTGTATTGTATTCCCCTCTCCCTGGTTTCTGTGAGCCGCCCTGAGTCCCCTCAGGGAAAAGGGCGGCCTACAAATAAAATCAATTCAAAAAAAAATTCAATTCAATTCAATTCAAATTAACAGAGATGAAAAAATATGTCCGGGTTATAAACAGTTAAGTCCTGAATTAAGTAAAACTAATTTTATGGAAATAAGTATGGTGGATGTGGTTTTCGGCACCCACCTCTATAAAATCTGAAATGTTTATATACAGTAGCTGCCCATCTCATAATGATGACTTCCAGCAGTGGGCAGAGACATAAAAGTGTCACGACATAACGAGACAATGGACACGTGATCCTGGAAAAAAAATCATGAAATATTTATTTATTTATTTATTTATTTATTTATTTATTTATTTATTTATTTATTTATTTATTTATTTATTTATTTATTTATCTATTTATTTATTTATTTATTTATTTATTTATTTATTTATTTATCTATTTATTTATTTATTTATTTATTTATTTATTTATTTATTTATTTATTTATTTATTAAATATATTTATATGCTGCCCAATCCCAAAGGACTCCGGGCGGCTTAAAAAAATATATAAGAAAAAAAAAACCACATAACGATAAAAGAAAACAATTTAAAAACAACAAACACCCTCCTACATTCATTCTAGTCGGGGCTGGACCTCAACAGTGAGGTCAACAGCCCCAGGCCTGCCGGAAGAGCCAAGTTTTTACAGCTTTCCTGAAGGCCATGAGAGTGGGTATGGTCCGGATACTGTGACCTGGCCATCGAAACTACGTGGCTATGGATGAAACATGTAACAGTGATACCCATTGTCATTGGGAATTCTTGGACATGGGTCCAAGAATTTCATAAGATACATCAACAAATTGCAGCTTCCTGCAATAACCAGTAGTAGTAAATTTTGAATCCCACCACTTACCCAGACCCACACAAAACCTCTAAGTTTCCACCACATTTTCATTGTGCTACATGCAGTTTGTTAGATAATGACAATCATTTCATGGATGTCCCTAGAAGCTTCTCTTGCAAAATTTGGATGGATTTTTGTTTATTTGTAAGCACAATGACTGTTTAGTCTTAATTTGTGACAATTGTGTCTTTCCTTGAGTGCTTTCTACCACGTTTAAGCACTTAAAAATATTATGTAGAGTAACAATTCAGAAAGACAGGCATAGGACTTAAAGAGTTACTCTGGCTGAAGAAAAAGATGGGACTTTGAACAATTTTAAAACAATTTTCTTATCTTTCAATAACTGGTAATCTTATCCATGCACTTCAAACACGCTGTGACTGGAAGCGAAAGGAAAGATCTCATAAACTTATTAACCAGCTGGAAGCCTCTCACTCTCTTCCCTTCCTCGCCTTTACTGCAAAAGAAAAGTTGAGGAAAAGTAGCAGTACAGTCACACATTTCCAATATGATTTTGAAGCTCAAAGAAAAAATCTGATATAATTTGGACAACTTTGGAAGGCACACTCTTATTTTCCTATAGGAAAAGGAGGGAGAGAGACAGAGACAGAGAGGGAGACAGAGGTAGAGAGGCAGAGATAGAGAGACACAGAGAGATAAAGAGAGACAGAGACAGAGACAGAGTTAGAGAGACAGACAGAGACAGAGACAGAGAGACAGAGACAGAGAGACAGACAGAGAGAGACAGAGACAGACATAGAGACAGAAAGAGACAGAGAGACAGAGAAAGAGAGAAAGAGACAGACAGAGACAGAGAGACAGAGACAGAGAGACAGAGACAGAGAGACAGAGACAGAGAGAGAGAGAAAGAGAGAGAAAGAAAGAGACATACAGACAGAGAGACAGAGATAGAGAGACAGAGAGACAGACAAAGAGACAGAGTCAGAGAGACAGAGATAGACACAGAGACAGAAAGATACACAGAGACAGAGATAGAGAGACAGACAGAGAGACACAGATAGAGAGACAGAGACAGAGAGAAAGAGCAGACACAGAGAGACAGAGACAGACAGAGAGAAAGACAGAGAGAAAGAGACAGAGAGACAGAGATAGAGAGACAGAGACAAAGAGACAGACAGAGACAAAGAGACGGAGATAGAGAGACAGAGACAGAGAGACAGACGGAGAAAGAGACACAGAGATAGACACAGACAGAAAGACACAGAGAGACAGAAACGGACAGACAGACAGACAGAGACAGACAGAGAGAGGGGGGGAGAGAGAGAGGGAGATGGAGGGAGATGGAGAGAGACAGAGAGAGACACAAACAGAGACACAGAGACAAAGACAGAGAGAGAGAGGGAGATGGAGACAGACAGACAGACAGACAGACAGACAGTCAGATGGAGAATTGTAAGAAACTATGGAGATGACATTTGAAACGCCATATCCATTAATAAAGATAAGATCTTTGGTTTTCCCTTGAAAAAGAGTTGCAGGACTGATGTTAAACAGTCTAGGTTGTAGGTTGTATTAACAGAGGGATAGAATCAGGATCACGTGAAGTATTAGTAATACTTTATAATGCCTTGGTAAAATACTTGAAATATTGCATCTGGTTTTGGTCACCATGATATAAAAAGATGCTTAGACTCTAGAAAGGGCACAGAGAAGAGCAACAAAGATGATTAGGGGGATGGAAGATAAACATATGAAGAACAGTTGCTGGAAGCGTCTCGTCTAATGAAAAGGACTAGGGGTGATATAATAGCTGTGTTCTAGTATTGAAGAGGCTGCCACAAAGCAGAGGAGATCAACCTATTCTGAAGGCAGAATAAGAAGCAATGGATGGTGTGAGACAAGGAAAACTGAGCCTGAATCTGCTAAAATTATATAGGTCTCAGAATGGTGGTAGGCCTCAAATGAAATGATATACATCAGAGTTTCAAAAAGAGTGATTTCCTAAGGATAATGAAATATTTCTAATCTGCTGTGCTAGCGCAATGCTGCAATATGAATCTGCAAGGTAGATAGCTTCAGCAGCTATTTTTGACTAGGAATATTAAAGATGTTGAGAAAGAAGGAAATGAAAGTAGCAGAAGGCAGAGGGTTTCAAATATACTAGCACCAGAGGTGGTATTCAGGAGGTTCTGACAACTTCTGGAGAACCTGTAGCAGTTGACTTCTCATCCAAGAAGCTTCTTCAGCTCTCCTGAAGGTTCTTCCCCACCATCCAGTCAGAGCTGCAGAAGCTTCTTGGATGAGAAGCGAAACCTCTTCAAAGAAAACCAGAAAGTCCAGTTGCCTCTTGAAAAAGCACCTTCGGGACATTGCCCCTGGTCTTCTTATGCTCATCACAGCTGCAACTTTCTGCCTCAACAATTCCTTTAACAAACTTTCCCAATTCCAACCTGACTCCTTCACTAACATACTGGATCCCCAAGGACATTTATTGAAAGTGAATATGCAAGAGTACTACAGTAAAAGACTTTATGACTAAGTGGACAAAAACGCATATAATGTCGTGCTGGATCAGCGGGAGAAGATGTGGCGTAAGGGAGCGAAATTCACTTTGAACTATCATTTGAAAGAGAATTTTTTACAAGTTGATGTATCTTTGGTGTTTAACCCCTGTTAAATTGTCCAAGATGTATAATGGTACCTCAAACAGGTGTTGGAAATATAATCGTTCTGAAGGGACCTTTGATCACCTTTGCAAAGTTATATTGCTATATTTTTGTATGCTTTTTTTACTATTTTTATCTGATGGTCATTTTATTTTTACTATTTTTTGTCTGAAAGTTGTTTTATTTTTTTACTACCGTGTTTCCCCAGAAATAAGACAGGGTCTTATTTTCTTTACACACACACACACACACACACACACACACACACACACACACACACTGACTGAGCCGAGGTGGCGCAGTGGTTAAATGCAGCACTGCAGGCTACTTCAGCTGACTGCTAGATCAGCTGCTCAGCGGTTCAAATCTCACCGGCTCAAGGTTGACTCAGCCTTCCATCCTTCCGAGGTGGGTAAAATGAGGACCCGGATTGTTGTTGGGGGCAATATGCTGACTCTGTAAACCGCTTAGAGAGGGCTGAAAGCCCTATGAAGCGGTATATAAGCCTAACTGCTAACTAACTGCTAACACACACACACACACACACACACAGAGAGAGAAATAAGTGCTTGGCCTTATTTTTGGGGCAGTCTTATTATTTTAGAGGTGCAGGAGGCCCCTTAACCTCAGCCCATGGCCCGTGGATCAGCTGATCCAGAGCGTGACCCGTCAAAACCGCGCTCGACTAAGCTGCGCCCGATTAAACCGCGTTGCTGACGTCATCAACAGGGCGACAACAGCCAGCACGGAGAAAGAAGGGCGCTTTAAATAGCGCTTTGAAAGCAAGCCGATTCAGCTTAAGGTAAGGGTTAGCTTTAGGGTTAGCTTTAGGGTTAGGTTTAGGGTTAGGTTAAGGGTTAGGGTTAGGTTTAGGGTTAGGTTAAGGGTTAGGATTAGGTTTAGGGTTAGGTTAAGGGTTAGGGTTAGGGTTAGGGTTAGGGTTAGGTTAAGGGTTAGGTTTAGGGTTAGATTTAGGATTAGGTTTGGGGGGGTTAGGTTTAGGTTTAGGGGTTAATTTTAGGTTTAGGGTTTACAGCGTGCTTCTGTCTCCGAGCTGTTGTCGCCCTGTTGATGACGTCAGCTACGCGGTTTAGTCGGACGCGGTTTAGTCGAGCACGGTTTTGTGGTGGAACCGATCCAGAGAGGGCCGGAAATTCTGTCTGTTTCTGGCACCCTCTTGCACACCCTAGTGTCTCTAGACCTGCTGGTCTTTTTGTGGCCGCCACTAAGAAAAGGGGCACGGTAGCTGGCATTTGCAGGAACGGCCTCCCAAGGACATTCCGCATGGATGGCAGGTACATGTGGGGTGCCTAGGACATGTTCCCCCCTTTCCGCCCTAGGAAATGGCGGGGACCGGCTACACATGTGTTTAAATATTTTTGGGGAGCGCTTATTTTCGGAGGATGGTTTATTTTAGCACATGCGCTAAAAAGCCTGATGGGGCTTATTATCCAGGGAGGTCTTATTTTCGGAGAAGCAGAGTATTTTTGTCTGACGGTTGTTAGTTTTTTCTTTGCTTTTTAGTCTTTATTTTGTATAAAGATTCTTTCTCATGTTTATTTTGTATTTTAACTTTGGAAATAAAATATAAAAATGGTGAAAAAAAGTCAAAGTGGTATAATGGTGTGTCAAACGGGTGTTGGGAATGTTAATTGCTCTGAACGTACTTTTTATCACCTCCGGTGCAAACGAAAGACAACTAAGAGCTATTGGGACCAAATACATACCTGAATTCAGATCATTGTTAAAATAAATGTATAATGGAATTCAGAGATTTTTCTTTGACATTTGATAGATAACCAAGTGGGGGAAAAAA
The DNA here is from genome assembly GCF_009769535.1 of Thamnophis elegans. NCBI lineage: Eukaryota > Metazoa > Chordata > Lepidosauria > Squamata > Natricidae > Thamnophis > Thamnophis elegans. Next base: position 71,449,794 of record NC_045549.1, on the reverse strand, counting down.
ACATGGAACTTAATTTTAAATATTGCAACAATGACTAGGCTCTTGTATTCTCATAGATGGGAAGATCAATAAAAGGTAAATTTAAAGTTCCCCTTGCACATATGTGCTAGTCGTTCCTGACTCTAGGGGGTGGTGCTCATCTCTGTTTCAAAGAGCCAGCACTGTCTGAAGACATCTCGTGGTGATGTGGCCGGCATGACTCAATGCCGAAGGTGCACGGAATGCTGTTACCTTCCCACCAAAGATGGTCCTCATTTTTCTCCTTGCATTTTTTACGTGCTTTCAAACTTCTAGGTTGGCAGAACTGGGATGAGTAACGGGAGCTCACTCCGTTACGAGGCACTAGGGATTCAAACTGCCAACCTTTCTGATTGACAAGTTCAGTGTCTTAGCCACATAGCCACCATTTTCCTGTGTGATCTATAGATGATCACAATTGAAAAATGGATGGGGAATTAACAGAATTGGTGGAGCTGGAAAAAATTAACTACTTTGGTTAAAGAAAAGACTGTGTCTAATTTTATTTCTATATGGAAATCACTTTTGGATTTCCTGCTTAAAACCAAAATAAATAAGAGCCGAGGTGGCGCAGTGGTTAGGGTGCAGTACTGCAGGCCACTTCAGCTGACTGTTATCTGCAGTTCAGCGGTTCTAATTTCACCGGCTCAAGGTTGACTCAGCCTTCCATCCTTCCGAGGTGGGTGAAATGAGGACCCAGACTGTGGGGGCGATATGCTGACTCTGTAAACCTCTTAGAGAGGGCTGAAAGCCCGATGAAGCGGTATATAAGTCTAACTGCTATTGCTATAAATGCTATGTTGATTTTGGGATCCGAAGATTAGAATTATTTATGATTGTAGAAATACTGTGTATTATAGAATTTTAGATCAAGGTATTAATGTGTTTTATGTTTGTAAACATATCAAAGAAAATTGGGAATTTTCGCTTTCTTACTTTTTTTCATTTTCCTTCTTCTTTTTCTCCTTTCCTCTCTCTCTTTTTTTTCCTTTTATTTATTTTGTTATGTTTGATCTGTTGTGGAAATTCAATAAGGTATATTAAAAAGCCAAATTAATTAAGTAATATTGAGTATTCATGGCTCACAGTTCACTAGTATAATATTCCCATGTTGTCTCATAACTTCAGCCAGTAAAAATAATGCAAAATCATACAACGCCTCTTAATGCTCCTTTATGTCCAATTCATACTTCCTAGTTAGTCAAAGTTTATCTTAACAAGCATGGTAAATGGGGCACTTTAAAGCAATCTGTCCAGACATTAGAGCATTGTTTTGAGATAAATAACATTTTCTTTTTTGCAAATAAATGTTTAAACCAATTCTAGGGAATTCCTTGTTGCTAATAGCCTTCAATCTGAATTAATCAGCTTTCTTTTTTTTTACAGGATTCTTAAGAGGGTTCCTTATTACTCCTCATCTCTAGCATGTTTTTTTTTTAACTGTTCAAAGTTGCAACAGCATTTTAAAAAGTGAATTACGACAGTGTTGTGGCCCATCAGCAGACTGTGGAGCTGGCAGAAGGATCCAGGAAGCCATTGCAGCCATGATTCCCCCCCGGGGCTCCGTTTTCGCTGGCAGAGGGCTCTGAAAACAAACTAAAAACTAAACCAAAGGAGAACTGTTTCCCCTTTTGGTTTTGAGCATGCAAGAAGGGGCAGGAAAGGAGAAAAGGAAAGAGGGAAGACAAAGAAAAAGAAGGAACGATGGAAAGAGAGCAAGGAAGGAAAAATAAGGAAAGAGGGGAAGGAAGAAGAAAGGAGAAGGAAAAGGAAAGGAAGAAGAAAAGGAAGGGAGGGAGGGAGGGAGGGAGGAAGGAAGGAAGGAAGGAGATTATAATGGGAGTGAGGAAAGTCCTGCGTTAGCACTTAGCCACCACAGCAGAGATGGGTTGCTGCGGGTATGGCCCAGTATAGCCATACTGGTAGTGGCCAGGAGCAGCTGAGAGTATAGCGATACGGTGGCTCATTTGGCCCACCTGCCCGTCCGGGTTCCATAGCTGTTTTTATGGGAAACTCAAAGTGCGCACGCGAGCCCCAACAAGCAGCTGGTTGTCACAAGGGGAGTGGATTGCGCCTACCCCCACTTTGTCAATAGGCCGATTAGGACTAGCCAGGCTAGCCCACTTTACATAATAAAGACTTCCCCACTGCAGCTGTAGGGGGAAAGGATATTACTCAACTCCACATGGCATCTGAGAACTCATACCTGTATTCAAAACAGCCTAGAAAGTAGCCCCCTGCATGGCACCATGGGAGTCTGACAACCAATCAGAATACATTTCTTACACAGGAACAGGAAACAGAGAGGTGGGACTAAACAGGGTATTAAAAGCCTAGCAAGCCCCTTCCTCGGCCCTTCTCTTCTTCTCCACCTACATTGAAGCATGTGATTACCTTTTCTGGTCAGGGCTCAAGCCATGTGGTCCTGTCCACCAATAAACCATCTTTCCAAGCAGTCTCCATGTCTCCAGTGTCTTCTTCCCCACTTGGAGCTGAGGCCAAAAATGAGACACATGGAGGCAGCAATAGACTATGGCAATCCCTGCAGCTTGAAACAGCTGATAGTCGGGAAGCTGATCCAACCGACAATCAGCTGCTTGTGCTAATCAGACTGTGCTGAAACTGAAACAGGCTGTTTGCTGTTTGCTGCAAGGAGGCAAATTGCTGGGAGGCAGAGGCAGAATTTTTTTTCCTCTTGTTTTCCTCCACAAAAGCTAGATGGATACTTTGAAGGATCTTAAACTCCGAAGAATATGGTAAATAAATAAATAAATCAGTAAGGAAAGGAGGGGAACAGGGAAAACCCTGGGGAAAGTTACTAGAATAATAAAAGTAAATACACTGAAGAAAAGATACAATAACCACAAAAATAGGGGAAAGAAAAAGAAGAAGTTAGGGGAAAGGGGGAGAAGAACGAAAAGATTTAAAATTGGGATTTTCGAGAGCCCAACAGAAAATGGTTAGAAGAGGAAGAAAGCGTGAAAGAGTTACGTTAGTTACGTTAATAGTAATAAGATTCTTATTGTTATGTAATTAATTAAGGAATATAGAAATGATATTATATTAATGGTAGAAAAAATTGAAGGAAATGCTCTCTGTGCTTAAATTGAACTAGAGGATGTGTGTTGTTTATAGCAAAGTATGCCAATGGAGGAAAATAAGAAATGAAAATTGGATGTAATTTGTAAGGGGCAATTGAAGATATTGTTTATGTATTAAGAAAAAAAATAACTACAAAAATGAAAATAATGGAAGAGGATAATTTGGCTGAAAGTGAAAACAAAACTATGATTTCGAAAGAACTATGTAATTGAGAGGATGTAAAAGAAAAAATCCGGAAAACTCTTTGTTCCTATAATATGTATAATTTGCATTAAAAAATAAAAACAAAAACCTTGAATGGAACAAACAAATAAATCAATAAATCAGCAGGCAAATAGTAGTGCTATTTAGATATGTGTTCTGTCCCCCCTTCTTTGCTCATTCAAAGACGACAGGCAGACAGACTTAAAAGGAAATAACTTTATCAGTCCTCGGCTCAGACTGGCTGCGAGCCCAAAGTAAACACAGATAAAGTCTCTTGCAAACAAGGGTTACGCAGCAGAATGCAGAAACAAAACTCTTACAACACCAAGTTTTCACGAAGCAAAATCACTTCTCCAAGTGTCTCACAAACTCAAACAGGATCAGAACTGAATTCTCCATAAATGAACGACGAACATTGACTTCTGCAACCAGGGCGTGGCACCATCCATCCTTTCATCTCCAGAAGACGACACTAACGAGCCCCAGATGCATTGTTAATCCTGCATCCCGACTCAACTCACAGCAAACTTCTGCTGTGTCACAACACATATGCATGATCATAATATTTACTGAAACCAGTGCTTTGATCTTATTTTTGCCAGCCTTGGCAATATCAAAGAAATCGACTACAGTTTTCCTGGTGCAAATTGGCAAGATCCATCAAAATGGACTCCAACCCTGTATGGCTGAATGGAGGTTAATGCAACATGACTTCTGTAGAAAGTCTGCGGTTTCTTCAAAACTGAAAGAAAGGTAAGCGTACTTCTTCTCACTCCAGATGGATTGTTTCAATCCCAATCATCTCCTGATTGCTCTCTATAATCTATTCCATGTGACCAGTCATTTCCATCACCGGTCATTTTGGTGACAACTCTCAGAAATGTGTTGTTATAGAAAATTGTGAACAAAAATTAAGGCGGCTGGCTCTTCTGCTAGAAACACTGCAGAACGGTGGTATTGTATTGTATTGTATTTGGTTTATTTGTATGCCGCCCTTCTCCAGGAGGAACTCAGGGCGGCGAACAACTCAGGGGGGAAAGGGAACATAAACAACAGTACACATAATTAAAATACACGAAAATCACACAGCCATACCAGTCGAGAGGGGAGGGGAACTCATCAACCCCAAGCCTGCCGGCACAGCCAGGTTTTGACGGCTTTCCGGAAGGCCTGTAGAGAGGTGAGGGTCCGGATCTCCACGGGGAGTTCATTCCAAAGGGCCGGCGCTGCCACAGAGAAGGCCCTCCCCCGGGTAGTAGCCAGATGGCATTGGCTGGTGGACGGAACCCGGAGGAGGCCGACCCTGTGAGATCTGGTGGGTCTTTGGGAGGTAATTGGCAGCAGGCGGTCTCTCAAGTACCCAGGTCACCGACTGGTGGTCCGTGAAAAATTTGGGTGGTCCGCAGAAAAAATTATTTGCATTTTTTTATATATATTGCACTGAATCAGGGTCCTCAAACTATGGCCCATGGGACGGATACATGGAATGAACGTTTGTGTTGCTGCAGAGAGTCTCTCCATTCGGGGTCTTTTTGTGAGGGGCAGAGGGGGGCAGAAATTCCAACTTGGGGTCTGCTTCAGCCTCCTGTTGGGGGGCTTTGGGCGACGGCTGGAGAGAAGTGCCATTGGTGGCAAAGAGAAGGAGAGCCTTGTTCCAGTGGGACTGCATCATGGCCTAGAACTGGCTGACCATCTCAGCCTGCTGAGCCTTCAGGCGCTGGTACCTGGCCTTGCACTCCCGCAGATCTTCCCTCTGCTTGGAAAGCCTATGTTCATATTCCTCAGTGAGGTGCTTCTGCTGAGCCTCCTTCTCGGTCAGATCCAATTTGAACTGAGCTGTTTTGCCAACTCTTTCTCCTGGGGGCTGTTTAGTTCCTGTTGGGCTCCTAAGAAGCCCGGATGGTCAGGTGAGAAGTGGCTGGGAGGGGAGAGGTGAGTAGAGGCCGGAGAGGCGTCCCTCGATGTGAGTGACATCAAGTTGGCCACACCCACCCAGTCATATGACCATCTAGCCACGCCCACCCAGCCGGACATTAGGCAGGTCATATTAGTGGTCTGTTGGATTTAAAATTATGAATCTAGTGGTCCCTGAGGTTGAAAGGTTGGTGACCCCTGCTGTAGAAGACTTCCTTATTAAAAAGGATTGCTTTTATAATGATTCACCCAGAAGTTGGAACTCATTCGGAACTTAACAGCTGTGTTTTGCCCTCCCACCCCAGCCCCCAGCAGCACTCTGTAAGCCTCCATAAGGTTATGCATGCAATTTGTTTGACAAAAAACAGACTGTTTTTTGCACGTTTCTCCCCCGGAACACTCTGCAAGCCCTACCCCACCCCAAGGCTATTCATGCCTTTTTTTTTTTTTTTTTGAAAAAAAAAAAAAATGGGCCCGTTTTTCCTTTTGGAAATCTCTTTAACTAATTGATGAGAATTCCATTGATCAAGTGCTGTGCCAGCAGAAACGCCTACCTATCTACTGTATTTTTCTATCTATTTCTCTATCTGTTTCTCTATCTATCTATCTATCTATCTATCTATCTATCTATCTATCTATCTATCAATCAATCAATCATCTATCTATCTACACACACACACACTCTCCCTACCTACCTTCTGTATTTCTCTCTCTCTCTCTCTCTCTCTTTCTCTCTCTATCCCTTTATTTACCTACCTACCTACCTACCTACTTACCTACCTACCTACCAGGGGTGGGTTTCTTGCCCCATTCCAACCGGTTCGGTTGGAACGGGGCCGGCAGTGTCCTCGTGCACGTGCGCAGTGCACGCATGCATACTAGCGTCTGTGTGATGATCCAGCTGCTCCTGGAGGATCGCACAGGCGCTGTATGCATCCTGCGCATGCGTGGAAGCGCAGAACTCGTCAAAACCGAGTAAGAAACGCGGGCGGGTGGGTGGACACTTCGGCGTTCCCGGAAGTTACTTACTTCTGGGTTCGCCGACCAACCGGTTCGGGGGGACCGCCGCGAAGCGCCTGAAACTCACCCCTGCTACCTACCTACCTCTCTCCCTTCCTATCTACTGTATTTCTCTCTCTCTTTCTCTCTCTCTAGCCATCTACCTACCTACCTACCTACCTACCTATTCTCTCTCTCTCTTTCTCTCCCTTTATCTACCTACCTACCCATCTAACTACTCTCTTTCCCTACCTACCTACTGTATTTCTTTCTCTCCATCTCTATCCCTCTACCTACCTACTTTTTTTAAAAAATAAAAAATGCCTCTTCAAAACCTTGGTGCGTCTTATACTCCGATGCATCTTATATTCCGAAAAATATGGTACTCCTTATTTAAATGGAAGCCACAGCCCTAGCTTTTCATATACAGCAGAAGATTGAGACCGACAGTAGCTTCTACTAAAAGTGACCAGCCGTTTTAGATCAGCAGTTACCTTAATTTTCAGACTCGCGCTGCTCTGAAAAGCCTGAAAGCCACCTTGAAATTATTTTTGCCACTTATCAAGTTCTACAGGCACCTCCAACTTGTAGTGATGGGAATAGAAATTAAGACATGCTTAGAGGAACAGCACATTTTTCAATGCCAGTTATTATTATTCTTGAAACCCAGATTGGCATTTAAAAAAAATGGAGAGTATGCAAGAAAGTCATGAAATGAAGTGGTATGGGGAAGATATATATATATTTTTTGCTAGATATACATAGAGGTGTCTATTTTTTGTTTGCCGTTAAGTTTGTTGCTAAATATTCTTCCTAAAGAACTTTCTAAAGCTAACACATATGAAGAATTGGGAATGTCTAGTTTAATGCAAAGATGGACTAGGGGTGATATGATCGTGGCACGACAAAACCGCGGTCCACTAAAGCGCGCCCGATTAAAGCGCGTACCTGACGTCATCAGCAGCGCGACAAATACAACCGTGGAGAAAAAAGGGTGCTTTAAAAAGCGCTTTTAAAGCAAGCCAATTCACGTAAAGGTAAGGGTTAGGTTTAGGGTTAGGGTTAGGTTAAGGGTTAGGGTTAGGTTTAGGGTTACGTTAAGCATTAGGGTTAGGTTTAGGGTTACGTTAAGCGTTAGCGTTAGGTTTAGCGTTAGGTTAAGGGTTAGGTTTAGGGTTAGGTTTAGGGTTAGGTTAAGGGTTAGGTTAGGGTTAGGGTTAGGGTTAGGTTTGGGGTTGGGGTTGGGGTTGGGGTTGGGGTTGGGGTTAGGGTTAGGGTTAGGGTTAGGGTTAGGGTTAGGGTTAGGGTTAGGGTTAGGGTTAGGGTTAGGGTTAGGGTTAGGTTAAGGGTTAGGGTTAGGTTTAGGGTTACGTTAAGCATTAGGGTTAGGTTTAGGGTTACGTTAAGCGTTAGCGTTAGGTTTAGCGTAAGGTTAAGGGTTAGGTTTAGGTTTAGGGTTACGTTAAGCGTTAGGGTTAGGTTTAGGGTTACGTTAAGCGTTAGCGTTAGGTTTAGCGTTAGGTTAAGGGTTAGGTTTAGGGTTAGGTTTAGGGTTAGGTTAAGGGTTAGGTTTAGGGTTAGGGTTAGGGTTAGGTTTGGGGTTGGGGTTGGGGTTGGGGTTGGGGTTGGGGTTAGGGTTAGGGTTAGGGTTAGGGTTAGGGTTAGGGTTAGGGTTAGGGTTAGGGTTAGGGTTAGGGTTAGGGTTAGGGTTAGGGTTAGGGTTAGGTTAAGGGTTAGGGTTAGGGTTAGGGTTACGTTAAGCGTTAGCGTTAGGTTTAGCGTTAGGTTAAGGGTTAGGTTTAGGGTTAGGTTTAGGGTTAGGTTAAGGGTTAGGTTTAGGGTTAGGGTTAGGGTTAGGTTTGGGGGGGTTAGGGTAAGGTTTTCGCGTTAATTTTAACTTTACCGCTCACAGCGTGATGTTTTCGTCGCGCTGTGATGACATCAGGTACGCACTTTCGTCGAGCGCGCTTTAGTCTACCGCGGTTTTGTAGTGGAACCGATATGATGGCAGTCTTCCAATATCTCAGGGGTTGCCACAGGGAAGAGGGGGTCAAACTATTTTCCAAAGCACCGGAAGGCAGGAAAGACGCAATGGATGGAAACTAATCAAGGAGAGAGGCAACCTAGAACTAAGAAGAAATGTCCTGAAAAGTTAGAGAACCCAAGAAAAGCAGACTCAGACTTTTTAAAATCCCAAAAATAAAACTTTATTGGAGACACCATTTTGGTGTAGTTTATATTATTATGAAAAAACAAAAAGTTGTGATTTGATGGTAATGTCCTATTTTACTGCAACAGAGAGAGTCGGAAGTCAATGCTTCTTTTTCTTTTTCCTAATCTATTCTCATTTTTCTTCCCCCTTCCTCCACATTGTTTTCCTATTTTCTTTCCTTCCTTCCTTCCTTCCTTCCTTCCTTCCTTCCTTCCTTCCTTCCTTCCTTCCTTCTTTCCTTCCTTCCTTCCTTCCTCCCTCCCTCCCTCCCTCCTTTCCTTTCCTTTCCTTTCCTTTCCTTCATTCCTTTCCCATCTTTCTTTCTTTTATATCTTATTTTATCTTAATAAAAATATTAACGGGATACATCATTTCGGTACTGAAGAATTAAACCCAAATCTGAGGTTTTCCTGTGAAAGAGTCAGAAGTCAAGGCTTCTGTTTCTTTTTCCTAATCTATCCTTATTTTTCTTTCCCCTTTCCTCCACATTGCTTTCCTTCCTTCCTTCCTTCCTTCCTTCCTTCCTTCCTTCCTTCCTTCCTTCCTTCCTTCTTTCCTTCCTTCCTTCCTTCCTTCCTTCCTTCCTCCATTCCCTTCCCTTTCTTTTATATCTTATTTTATCTTAATAAAAATGTTAACGGGATACACCATTTTGGTAGTGAAGAATTAAAGCCAGCTCTGAGGTTTTCCCATGCAAAGCTACACAGTAATTAGTTTTGCCTTTTTCCCATCAATAGAGAGCACGCTGGCCAATTAAAAATCAGTCCTTTGTTTTGAGAACAGTTCCTTTCTTTGCCGGACACCTGCGGTAGTGACCTTGGCTCACTCACACAGTTTATTCTTTGATTGTCTGTATTCTTTCTCACGCTTCCCTCCTTGTTCGTTGGCAAGTGGAGTAGCGATAAAGGTTCAAATGGCTCAAAACTGTTTCATACTGTTCACATTTGTTGCTCACTGGGCCTATGGTTAGTATATCTGGGTTGCAAGAGGTCCATATAACCAATTAAACTAGTTTCCCCCATATAAAACTGTCCTAGTTATCCTTGTCTAAGTACCGTAGTTACTATTACACATTAAATCTATACAAATCGTCCTTGAGTTACAACAATAATGACTGTTCAAAGTTACAAGAGCACTTTAAAAAGTGACCATTTTTCAGACTTATGACCATTGCAGCATTCCCTTGGTCACATGATCAAAATTCAGATGATTGGCAACTGGTCCATATTTATGATGGTTATAGTGTCCCGGGTGTGTGTGTGGGGGGGTGTTCATGTGATCCACTTTTGTGACTTTCTGACCAGCAAAGTCAATGGGGAAGTCAGATTCACTTAACAACCGTGTTACTAGCTTAACAACTCCAATGATTCACTTAACAACTGTGTCAGGAAAGCTGGTACAATGAGGCAAAACTCACTTAACAAATATTTCACTCAGCAGCCGAAATTTGGAGCTCAATTGTGGATGCAAGTTGAGGACTACCAATAGCATTTTTAAATTCATTCTACTGGATTGGATGGGATCATTCCCATCTGTAGATACATGGAGGAAAGATCGTGCAAGTTGTATCTGAATGGGAAGAAAGAAAGGAAAAGAAAGAGAGAGGAGGGGACGGAGGGAGGAAGAGAAGAAGGGAAGAAAGAAAGAGAAGAAAGAAGGAAGGGAAGGAAGGAAGAAAGAAAGAAAGAAAGAAAGAAAAGGAGGAAGAAAATAAAGAAAAAGGGAGGGAGGGTGGAAGGAAAGAAGGAAGGAAAGAAGGAAAGAAGGAAGGGTGGAGGAAGTCATTACGATCCACAAGGTGAGTGACATTTGCCACTTCAGTTAATATGTGAAGCCTGACACATGCACCAAACCTTTTGTGGTTTCACAGCATATATGTTCTGTTAGCCCTAGAGCACTCCATCTGAAATGTACGAGCACCAGCATCTATAAGTCATAGGAGTTTGAAGAAATATGTGCTGCTGCACATTTGTTCTTCAGAAGAACATACTTTTTTTTTTTCCTTCCAATAGATCATTCTTTCAAATGACATATTGTTTGCTTCCTAGAAGAGCAGTTAATCACTCAATTGCTCAGGGACATTTTCTGACATTGCTCTTGATGGTACGGACAGTAAGTATCCCTATGGTTTTATGTACTGTGCGTTCAGAGATAGAGATGGCACGAGAAATTCGGAATAAAATAATTATAAACAGTTATCATAATAAGAGAAGTTAGAGAAACTGGATAGCTATTTTCACCAAGATACATACTACAGGTATTATCTAAAAGCCAGAACCTCACAATGTATTACTTATACAAAATCGGATGGACATCTTTTGCTATGATTCTGTTTATAAATAATTCAGCAAATAGTTTAGTGGATGCTAACTAGGTCATAAGGGTTGGCAATCTGCGGCTCTGGAGCTGCATGTGGCTCTTCCGTCCCTCTGCTGCGGCTCCCTATCACTCAAAGTATGCGTCATAACCGCCAATGTGCGACACCTGCCGGAACATGATTTATTGAGCTTTTTGACCCCTGCAGTGAGCCAACCATGGCTAAATCCAAGAAGAAAAAAGTTTCAGAAAACATTACGATTAATGGTACGTGCGCAGATTCAATCGCTTTCACTGCTGACGAGGCTGGTTTACCAGTATGCTTAATATGTGTTGAGAAATTTGGCAAACGGTGCGTTGATATCTTCATTTTAGATGTCAAAGGTGTTTCGTGGCTCCTGGTGCTTTCTTTTCTGTTGTGATTAAGGTTGGAGTCCCCTGAACGAGGAGGTTGATATAACATCCTCAGCCTTTCTCACAGACATGTTATGGGTATCCTCCAGGGATGGAGGGGAAGAGGGAAATGAGTCAGGTCACATCTAGATGGCATCATTGAGCACAAAGCATGGATGGTGTAAGTTGCGTGCATCGTAACATCCAATCGACATAAATTAGGCACTTCTATTAATTTACGGGACTAATTGTGGGTTCCTCAAAAATCGTGACCCAACAAATGCACGCACAACAAAAGTGCGCCGACAAAAGCATGGTGAGAAAACCGTGACATCATAAACGCACCCACAACAACGCGCTGACAAAATCGTGCCCACAAAAGCGTGATTTGAGTGAGGGTTAGGGTTAGGGTTAGGGTTAGGGTTAGGGTTAGGGTTAGGGTTAGGGTTAGGGTTAGGGTTAGGGTTAGGGTTAGGGTTAGGGTTAGGGTTAGGGTTAGGGTTAGGGTTAGGGTTAGGTTAGGGTTAGGGTTAGGGTTAGGGTTAGGGTTAGGGTTAGGGTTAGGGTTAGGGTTAGGGTTAGGGTTAGGGTTAGGGTTAGAAGGCGCGCTCTTGTCGGCGTACTGTTGTCGGCGTGCTGTTGTTGGCGTGCTTCTGCGTGCATTCATCGGCACAATTTCGACCTCGCGGTTTTCTCGCTGCCATTTCGTCGGCATGCTTTTGTCAAGCGCGCATTTGTTGGTGAACCCTCAAAAATCCCTATGCTCCAAAACACACCCACTTTGTACAATTTAAACTGACAGAATGGGAACAAAAGAAGGAACGGACTTATCACCGTGTTGAATGGAAGAGAACCTGCAGATACGGGACATGTCAAATATTGCTTTAGGCCAGGTTAGCTGGGGAATTCAGGAAGTTGAACACCACGTAACTTAAGCTGCTGAAGTTGAGAAACATTGCTGTAGGCAGTGGTGGAACTTAGCCGATTGACAATTGATTGAGCAAAAGGAAATACATTTAGGATGTTACTAATTCGACTTACATTCATCCCAACCTTTAAGTCTTCTGATATTTGACTGTACTCTTCCCACCCACCCCAAAAAAATGCCACGTTAGCAAAAGCCATGCTTGAAAGTTTCTTTAAAAAATATCTCAATGCACTATGCTGATAGTGAAGATCATGCATTGAAAACAGAGTAATATTTAGGTTAGCTCCATGTGGCCATGGATATTTTAGACTTTTTTAAAAACAACAACAACGAAGAATTAGAATTAGCATAATGGAAGGTACCTTGGAGGTCATCTAGTCCAACCCCCTGCTTAGGCAGGAAACCCTAAACCACTTCAGACAAATGGTTCTCCAACATCTTCTTTAAAACTTCTAGTGTTGGAGCATTTACAACTTCTGGAGGCAAATTGTTCCACCATAAGTTTCTCCTTATTTAACTGGTATTCTTACCATGTGTTTTATGGAACTGCTTTTACCATTATCCTTCAAATTTTATTTTATTTTATGCTATGTTATTTTTTTGTTATTTCATTATTATTTCATTATTTCATTATTTCATTATTTCATTATTTCATTATTTCATTATTCATTATTCATTATTTCATTATTTCATTATTTCATTATTTCATTATTTCATTATTTCATTATTTCATTATTTCATTATTTCATTATTTCATTATTTCATTACATTTTATTTATTTTATTATTTTATTTTACTTTATTTTTTTATTATTTTATTTTACTTTATTATTTATTTTATTATTTTACTTTACATTTTATTATTTTATTTTATTTCATTATTATATTCATCTTATTTTATTATTTTATTTTACTGTATTATTTATTATATTTATTTTATTTTATTATTTTATTTTACTTTATTATTTATTATTATTTTATTTATTTATTTTATATTTTACTTTACATTTTATTATTTTATTATTTACTTTATATTTTATATTTTATTTTATTTCATTATTGTATTCATCTTATTTTAATATTTTATTTTACTGTATTATTTATTATTATTTTATTTATTTTATTTTATTATTTATTTTACTTTATGTTATTATTATTTTATTTTTATTTATTATTTTACTTTATATTTTATTATTTTTTTTATTTCATTATTTCGTTATTTCATTTTATTTATTTTATTTATTATTTTTTTACTTTATTATCTATTATTATTTATTTTTTCATTTATCGTTTTACTTTACATTTTATTATTTTACTTTACATTTTATTATTTTACTTTACATTTTATTATTTTATTTTACATTTCATTATTTTATTTTACTTTACATTTCATTATTTTATTTTATTTTGTTTCATTTTATTTACTTTTTTTACTTTACATTTTATTTTATTTTAGGTTTTGGAATTGGGAGTATTTTTTCCCTTTCCTTTCCTTTGCTTATTTTTTTATCTTTACCCTTCAGTCTTCCCAATGGCCCTGGGCTGCCCTCCTGCTCGCTACCCAAGGGCCAAGCAGGTTTAATCTTGCTTAGCTCTTTGAAATCAGCCCGTCAGCCTTGTGCTCCCTCCTGCCATAGGTTTTGAAAGAGGAAATGGCATTTCTGAATCCTATCGGTATCGAAAAAGTCTCAGCCCTCCTTCCCTTACCCCACCAAAAGGAATGTGAATATATATGAATATATATGAACCTGTCTCTCTCCCTCTAGATGGGTGCTAGCATGCTGCGTTTTTCAAAAGCAATCTGCGCATTAATAATTCAGACTTGAACAGAAAAAGCATCCAGGAAAATTCATGATATGGAATTAGTTTGTTCCCCAGAGATGAAGAGGTTCAACATCAGAGCAAAAATTTGACCTTTGTATTGAACATGTGTAAAATCTGGGTGAGTTGACAAATCTCATATATAATGAACAAAGAAACAAGGAGGCCTGTTAGGATGATGTAAAAATAATTTTCTAATCCTTAGAAGAAGCTTTTGAGTTTGACTCCTTAGCTGACAGTGGCTAGTAATGTCGTTGAATAAATCTTATGAGGACAAATTGCTTTTATTGATTAGAAAGTGCAGAAATAGGGGCTCATTTAGAAATATGCTGAGGTAGGTAGGTAGGTAGGTAGGTAGGTAGGTAGATGATAGATAGATAGATAGATAGATAGATAGATAGATAGATAGATAGATAGATAGATAGATAGATAGATGATAGATAGATATTGATAGTTATAGAGGTAGGTAGGTAGGTAGGTAGGTAGATAGGTAGATAGGTAGGTAGATAGATGATAGATAGATAGATAGATAGATAGATAGATAGATAGATAGATAGATAGATAGATATTGATAGATATTGATAGTTATAGAGGTAGGTAGGTAGGTAGGTAGGTAGGTAGGTAGGTAGGTAGATGATGATAGATAGATAGATAGCTAGATAGATAGATAGATAGATAGATAGATAGATAGATAGATATTGATAGATATTGATAGTTATAGAGGTAGGTAGGTAGGTAGGTAGGTAGGTAGATAGAAGATAGATAGATAGATAGATAGATAGATAGATAGATAGATAGATAGATAGATAGATAGATAGATAGATAGATAGATAGATAGATGATAGATAGATATTGATAGTTATAGAGGGAGGTAGGTAGGTAGGTAGGTAGGTAGGTAGATAGGTAGATAGGTAGGTAGATAGATGATAGATAGATAGATAGATAGATAGATAGATAGATAGATAGATAGATAGATAGATAGATAGATATTGATAGATATTGATAGTTATAGAGGTAGGTAGGTAGGTAGGTAGGTAGGTAGGTAGGTAGGTAGATGATTGATAGATAGATAGATAGATAGATAGATAGATAGATAGATAGATAGATAGATAGATATTGATAGATATTGATAGTTATAGAGGTAGGTAGGTAGGTAGGTAGGTAGGTAGATAGAAGATAGATAGATAGATAGATAGATAGATAGATAGATAGATAGATAGATAGATAGATAGATGATAGACAGACAGACAGATTAGATAGATGATAGATAGATAGATAGATAGATAGATAGATAGATAGATAGATAGATAGATGGATGGATGGATGGATGGATGGATGGATGGATGGATGGATGGATGGGTGGGTGGGTGGGTGGGTGGGTGGGTGGGTGGCGGGCGGACAGACAGACTGACATACATTAAATTTATATGATGCCCATCGCATTCCCAAGTGACTCAAATGGGTTGAGGTAATTAGGCAGTGTCTAATGCATTAGAGTAACTCCTTAGTTACTGCTTCAGTTGTGGCAAATGCAGTGTGATTTGGGACAGAGGAAAATGAAGAATGTAGTCTAGCTTTTCATTAACTAATACAGGAGTAAAATAGAATGAATAGCTATTTTTTTTAAAAAAAAAACATTTTTGGTAAGAATGATGAAACTTGAAGAAAGATTGGAACATTAGAAGTGGAGAAGGCATATCAAATTTCATAAAAATCAATACATGGCTTTTGAGCCTCATGCCCTTCCAAAGCTGCCCATATTTTACTTCTTTTCCACCAGAATGGAGAAAAAGAAAAGTATAGAAAACTTAGATCATCACTTAGAAAAGAATCAGTGACGACATTCCTTCAAAATTGATGAGGAGGTTCTCAGAGTATATTTCCTTAGATCCTGATGTTGCAATGCCTACAATGCTTTGATTGGAGACAGATTATAGTGAAATTTACAGTGGGGAGACGATCCTATCGTGAGAAATATATGTGACAAATTTCTTACAGGCAGCCTGATTGATTTCTGTGCAAAACAAACATGTGGTTGCAAGAAATAAGGTATGGATAGGAGCTTATTGTCAGTGGCAAAGATTAAAGATTTACAATAACAGCTGGGTCATTTTTCTTCTTTAAAATAAAATTTAGACCTTAAGCCAGTCCTGAAAATAAATCCACCACAAAAAATGGTAGTTTGATCGTAAAGAACATTTTGTCAGTCACTTAATCCAGAACTTCTCAACTTTTCCAGCTTACCAAGAGGTTCTTCAATCAGAATCCAGCTTCATTTTTTTTTAAAAAAAAATTACAGTTCATCCTTAACTTACGACACTTCATTTAGTGTCTATTCAAAGTTACAACGGACCTAAAAAAAAATGAAACTGACGACCAATTGTTCACGCTTATGACCCCACAGTCATGGGATCAAAATTCAGACGCTTGGCAACTGACTCATATTTATGACAGTTACAGTGTGCAGGGGTTATACGACCCAACTTTTGCAACTTTCTGAGATGCAAAGTCAATGGGGAAGCCAGATTTGTTTAACAATCTAGGGTGTGGCTTGTCAGGAGCCAGTGGATCTGGGAGCAAATTCAGACAGTGAGGATAGCAATAATAATAGCAATAACAGTAGACTTATATACCGCTTCATAGGCAACAGAGTCAGCGGTTTACAGAGTCAGCATATTGCCCCCAACAACAATCCTGGGTCCTCATTTTACCCACCTCGGAAGGATGGAAGGCTGAGTCAACCCTGAGCCGGTGAGATTTGAACCGCTGAACTGCTGATCTAGCAGTCAGCCTGCAGTGCTGCATTTAACCACCGCGCCACCTTGGCTCATAGGAGGAGGTTGGGGAGGAACCTGGGCCAGTCCTGGAGTCTGGGAAATGCTCTGATGAGGGCTCTGTGTCGGAGGCAGAGAGGAGGCCAGAGCCGTCTGACAGTTATCATCTGCCTTTGGAGTTGGAGATGAGTGGGGCAGACGAACAGCTGGAGCCTGTTCCCGATGTGCGCATGCACAGAGCTGCCAGGAGAAGGGAACAGTTAAGAAATCAGGGTCAGCTTGGGAGTAAAGCCACAGATGGATGCTGAATGGCCCCTCCCCTAGGGAATAGAGAGGAGCAAAAGGGGAGTGGAGTTTGCAGGAGACAATTAGTTCATTTCATCAGTGTGAAGATTTGCTTGTGACTCCCAGAGACTCCTT
Source organism: Thamnophis elegans (assembly GCF_009769535.1). Classification (NCBI taxonomy): domain Eukaryota; kingdom Metazoa; phylum Chordata; class Lepidosauria; order Squamata; family Natricidae; genus Thamnophis; species Thamnophis elegans. The sequence goes on along the minus strand of NC_045549.1, from coordinate 71,432,694 downwards.
GCCAAGTATTTTCTGGGTACAGCATTGCATTTGGAAGATATTGGCCTGGCAGCTCTCCAAGCCTGATAAGGTCTGTGGTTGTAAATTCACCCTTGAAAGGACTGTTGGCTGAGACTTTGCTGGATGTGAAGGAGAGGAATTCACATTAGCTTAATAAAAGGGGTTTTGTCCCGGACACGGAGTCTGCTTGGTGATTTTGTGAAGCCTTGGTCAGAACACTCTCTTATAAGATGTCCTTTATCTAAACTCTAAACAATGCCAATAGCAATAGCAATAGCAGTTAGACTTATATACCGCTTCATAGGGCTTTCAGCCCTCTCTAAGCGGTTTACAGAGTCAGCATATTGCCCCCAACAATCTGGGTCCTCATTTTACCCACCTCGGAAGGATGGAAGGCTGAGTCAACCTTGAGCCGGTGAGATTTGAATCGCCGAACTGCAGCTAACAGTCAGCGGAAGTAGCCAACCTATCTTAGCTCCCAAGATCAGCCAAGGTCAAGTAGGTGACATCACCTCTTGAGATCTTGATTCAAGACAAAAAAAGTCTCAGCTCTTGCAGCCAATATCCACGGAAGTTCCGTGTTAGCAATCAATTAAAAAGAAATGAAGAAAGGACGCTTTGACTCCTGTTGAGTGGTTTCTTCAAAACATTATAATGGTTGCTTTTCGAGACAGCGTTCTCTCCTGCATGGTTTGCTAACCAAAGGGGTTCATGAGCCAGGCAAACAACTGGTCTCTTCATCAGCATGTGAACAGTCAGGAGTACTTAACTTTAATTCTTTGAAATGCATTGAGCTCTTCCTCAGCCCAAGAATGCATCTTTAGAAGATACTAGTGATTGCTCTCAGCAGTAAAGCCATTCCATCTTATGCACTTCATGCATCGGAACCTCTATACCTCAATGTCTGATTTCTAAACTCCCCTCTTCATTCTGTCCTGAAATGCAGAGACAATTCAAGAGATCAGCAATTTCTGAGCAGATGAGACCTCAAATGTGATTTCTTGCTAAACGGAATGGTGGTTTCAACAGGCAAAATCCAATGTATTAAGAGAAGGAGACAGGCTCCATTTGCAGAATATGCGGATCAGTGGTGGGTTTCAAAAATGTTGGCCCAGAAACTCTGGCATTTGAAGCACACAAGTCTTAAAGCTGCCAAGTTGCAAGACCCTTGCACTCCTAACCCTTTAGAAAAAAAACCCAGGGGTGTTCAAACTTAAACTAGATTTAAGACTTGTGAACTTCAACTCCCATAATTCCTCCTTCAGTCATGTTGGCTCAGGAACTCTGGCATTGAAGTGTGCAAGTCTTAAAGCTGTCAAGTTACCCTTGCACCCCTAACCCTTTAGAAAAAACCTCCCAGGGGTGTTCAAACAGCTTTAAGACTTTTGGACTTCAACTCCCAGAATTCCTCCTCTCGCTCTTCATCTTGATGATGTGAGGACGGGTAGGGGGAGGGAGCTGGAACCGGTTCTAAATGGTACTGTAGATTTGTGGAACCTCTTCTATAGAAGAGGTTAGACCTGGCAGGAACCCATCCCTGGCTGCAAAGTACTGTGAAGCAATATATAAGTCTAAGTGCTATTGCTATCACACAAGAAAAGCAATCATTCACTCACCCACCCACAACATAGTCAGAGTTTACTCAGTTGTATGCAACACAGTTACTCATCCATCGTAGTAATAGGAATTCATTAACACATTTAAAAGCATAAAGTGGACAATTTTCTTTTTGAAGTGTTTTGCATTCTCAATTCTTAAGACACTCTGGGTTGTACCTTAAATGCCCACTTCTCAAGAACTGGATTATGGATATTGTCAGTCATCACTGCCAATTTAAATATCCCAAATGTGATTCACAAAAAACTTTCTCATACCTAAGAGAGGGATCCTATATTTTGTGTAAGCTAAATCCGCACAATGCAGTTTAAGCCGCAAAATCCAATTTAGTTTCTGGAATAGCTTTGAAAGAATTCTGGAGGTTTTTGGTTAGGGTGGCATATAATGGGATGTTCTCTGTGAAATTGGGGCAACGGTAAGCAGTATCAATTCATTCCTTAAGTATGTCTTGCATACTTGTTTTAATCATTGCAAAGGGACACAAAAGCTACCCTCAGAAAATGGGGAAAATGTGAGTTATTCAGCATCTGAGGCAAATTACTCCCACTTAATATTCTTCTAAGGGATTATATGATTGTCATTCATTAATCAAAGGCAGGAAGGTGATAGAAAAGGTATTAAGAGTCAAAAGGACCAACAAGGATATAAATACATTTAATGGCAAGAGTGTCTTATCCAAGAAGGAAGGGAGGGGGGAGGGAGAGAGGGAGAGAGGAAATAAGGGAAAAAGAGGAAGGGAGGGAGGGAGGAAAAAAGGAAATAAGGAAAGAAATAGATAGGAAGGAATAAAGGGAGGAGGGAAGGAAGGAGAAGGAAGAAAGGAATAAGAGATGGGGGAAAGGAAAGAAATACGGAAGAAGGAAGGAAGGAAAAAGGAAGGGAGGGAGGAATTAGAGAGGGAGGAAAGAAAGGAAATAGGGAAGGAAATGGATAGGAAGGAATAAAGGGAGGGAGGGAAGGAAATGGGAAGGAAGGAAGGAATAAGAGAGGGATGAAAGGAAAGAAATACTGAAGAAGGAAGGAAGGAAAAAGGAAGGGAGGGAGGAATTAGAGAGGGAGGAAAGAAAGCAAATACGGAAGGAAATGGATAGGAAGGAATAAAGGGAGGGAGGGAAGGAAGGAGAAGGAAGGAAGATTAGATTAGATTTTAGATTTGTTTTATTTGTATGCCGCCCTTTTCTGGGAGGGACTCAGGGTGGCGAACAACTCAAAAGGGGAAAGGGGAAACATAGAACACAATACAAATAGTTAAAATAGCCAAGAATCACACAACCACACAGGTCGAGAGGGGAGGGGAACTCATCAACCCCAGGCCTGCTGGCAAAGCCAGGTTTTGACAGCTTTTTGGAAGGCCCGGAGAGAGGTGAGGGTCCGAATCTCTGCGGGGAGTTCATTCCAAAGGGCCGGAGCTGCCACAGAGAAGGCCCTCCCCCGGGTAGTAGCCAGGTGGCATTGGCTGGTAGACGGAACCCAGAGGAGGCCGACCCTGTGTGATCTAATGGGTCTTTGGAAGGAATAAGAGAGTGGGGAAAGGAAAGAAATAAGGAAGAAGGAAGGAAATAGGAAGGAAAGAATAAGAGAGGGATGAAAGGAAAGAAATACGGAAGAAGGAAGGAAATGGGAAGGAAGGAATAAGAGGGATGAAAGGAAAGAAATACGGAAGAAGGAAAGAAGGAAAAAGGAAGGGAGGGGGAATTAGGGAGGAAAGAAAGGAAATAAGGAAGGAAGAAGGAAGGAAATAGGAAAGAAGGAAGGAAGGAATAAGAGACGGAGGAAAGGAAAGAAAAAAGAAAGAAGAAAGAAAGGAAGGAAGGAAATTGTTTCTTGTGATGAGACCTTTGTGTTGTGACTGAATTCAGTCTGTAAAAGATAGTCAAAGAACCTTGTTTCAACATAGATTGATAATAGAATTTCCCATTCTGGAATCAAAATAAATGAATACAGGTAGTCCTTGACTTATAACAGTTCGCTGAGTGACTTTTCAAAGCTACAATGACAGTGAAAGGAAGTGTCTCGTGACTGTTCTTCACAGTGAGGACCTTTGCAGCATCCCCATGGTCACACGATCAGAATTCAGATGCTTGGCATCTGGCTCATATTTATGATGGTCCCAGGGTCAGGTGATCACTTTTTGTGACCAATGGGGAAGCTGGATTCATTTAACAACTGTTTACTAACAACTGCAGGGATTCCCCTGAAAAGTGTGGCAAGAAAGATTGTTGTGATCACAAATCAAGGGCTCCTTGTATATGTGAGAGATAATATCTCCTAATAAGTTTTGGTTATTTTGATTTTCCCCATATCTCTATCTCTCTCTGTCTCTTTCTTCATCTCCATTTCCATCTCTATCTCAATCATGTCTATGTCTCAATCACATCTGTCTCAATCACAATCATGTTTATCTCCATCTCTATCATCTCGCTCTCTCAATCGCTATCACGTCACTTAATGTCATCTATGTCTTAATTTCAAGCATATGTCGATCTCCACCTCCATCATTTCTCTACCTCTTTCTCTATTTCAACTATATTCATCTCTCTTTATCATCTCTATCTCTAACCCTATCTCTATTCTCTCTCTCCCATCTCTCCCTGCACCTCCATCTCCATCTCTATCATCTCATCTCTCTCCCTTTTATCCTCCCTATCCTATTCTCTCTCTGTCTCTCTTCATCTCTATCTCTATCATCTCCCTGTATCTGTATCAATCTGTATCTATATCATCTATATCTTATCTTCTACTGAATATCTATATCATCTATACAAATCTGAGATAGAGATCTATCTATCATCTATCTATCTATCTATCTATCTATCTATCTATCTATCTATCACCTACCTACCTACCTACCTACCTACCTAACTACCTACCTACCTATCATGTATGTATGTATGTATGTATGTATCTATCTATCTATCTATCTATCTATCTATCTATCTATCTATCTATCTATCTATCTACCTACCTACCTACCTACCTACCTACCTACCTACCTACCTATCTATCTATCTATCTATCTACCTACCTACCTACCTACCTACCTGTTCTGACCCCCCTTCTTCACTCGTTCACAGATGACAGTCAGACAGACTTAAAAAGGAAATAACTTTATCAGTCCTGGCTCACGCTGGCTGCGAGCCCAAAAATAAACATAGATAAAGTCTCTGGCAACAAGGGTTATGCAGCAGAATGCAGAAACAAAACTCTTACAGCACCAGGTTTTCAGGAAGCAAAATCACTTCTCCATGTGTCTCTTGAATCAAGGTTACAGAAAGCAAAATCACTTATCCAAGTGCCTCTCACAAACAAACCACGACCGATGAACGACGAACCACGAATGACGAGTGAACGTTGACTTCTGCAACCAGGCGTGGCACCATCAGTCCTTTTATCTCCAGCAGACGACACTAATGAGTCCCAGCTGCATTGTTATTCCCTGCATCCCGACTCAACTCACAGCAAACTTCTGCTGAGTCACAACACTTACCTATCATCTGTCTGTCTGTCTGTCTATCTGTCTGTCTACCTACGTACCTACATACCTACCTACCTACCTACCTACCTATTTATCATCTATCTGTATCTAATAATTTCTTTATGATCTTCTATATCCATCCTGAGGTAAGCTTTTTAATTGACTAGATAAGAAAAATGGATTAATCCAATGAAGGAAAAATATTACTTGCCTCCCCAAGAATTACAAGACGAAGTAGTCACATTCTTCTCCTGTACCTGAACTTTCTTCCAGCTATTTCATCAGAATAAGCTCCGTTAGCTCTGGAGGATTGGCAGCATAGATCAATTAGTGGACATTTTGTTATTCCTTAATGTTCTATGTTTCCCATTAGGCTGTGATCAAAGATAAAATACTAATGAATATCAGTAGGGATGGAAGATTGATTACCGACTGATTCAGCAGTTCAATCAGAGCTCTCTGCAGATTCAGCATGGATGGCATCTCAAGGGGACTGGGATGAGCTGATAGGGTGAGCTGAGCCTAGGAAGGGAGGAAGGAAAAATAAATCAGGCTGCTTTAAGAATGTAGATAAACTCAGATTGCAATAAAGGGAAAAATAGTATCGGGCATAGTGCTGGCTTCCCAATCCCTTGTGGGTTGGAGTCCTTGTAACTGAATGGAGCTAAGTGTTTACTAGCTGGATGCCTTTCTTGTTGCCAATGCAAGGTTTTTTTTTTTCATATTCTCATTGTTCCCAGAGAGAGAAATATCTGAAATTTCAGTTGACCAGGTATTCAAGATTGGAAATTACTTCTTGTAATTAATTTATTTTAAAAAATGAACCCAATAAGTAAATTCATCTTGATCTCAATGAGCAGACTTCTATGAAGATATTGGCTTTGTAATAGAAGAAGGGAGAATAATGAAGCTTACCCCATTGTTATGATCCTTGATGACATAATATCAACTCTTCCACCCCACAATTAATTCAACAACGCCTCATCAGATACCAATACACAGGAATATTCCCAATTGCCTATTTTCTCTTGCTGCTGATCTTATGAGTAGACTTGAAGGTTTTGAAGCCAGTTGGCCATCTCATCTGGCTGTGGCCTAACAGCAAGTAAGCTGTCAAAACAATTTCATCTTTCTTTATACCTTAGTAGACGGAGAGGGGAGACAGGGGAGATGGAGATCAGGAAGCAAATTGGCTGCTTCAGATTGAGAATGAAACCAGAACATGGAAAATTGCGAGATTTTAAATAGGTTTGTGAGGTTAATAGGCTGGGCTCATTCCACTAAGCAGAGGGGGGAAAAAAAAAACCATTTTTCTGCTTAGAAGACAATATTCAGCTTGGATCAGAAATTGTCCACCTTGAGAACAAAAAAACTGGAACTAGGTAATATATGGGAGAAATCTTAAGGGTAGTGTGTTTGTGAGGGGGAGGGGTGTGGTTGTGTGTTTACATATGTGTTTGTGGTTGTGGCCAAACTCTCCCATTTTTTAAAAGTCCATTTTATGCAAGGGAATCCAGAAGTAAATGATGCATGTTCTTTGCTTCTTAAATGATGTGATTCTCAATGAAATATGTGATTGTATAACAATTGTGTGCAATACAACCAACTATGAAATCATTTTTAAAAGAACCATATCTGGGAGCTTTTAAAGATAAAGTTCTAGAAAGAGAGCAGAGCGTATCTCAAATGTTCAGGGGAGGTTTTAAGTATCAGAGCAGTAATTAATTCCATTAGTTTCTTTTTCAGAGTATTTCTTTGCAAGATCTGGTGGTTGTTGTTGGTTGTTGTTGTGGTTGTTGTTTTTTTACCGCATTTGGCAATTGCTATTCCATAGCTTTTTGGGTGTTTCACTCTGATGCAAGCAGTAGTTTAATACATATTTCAAACTGTGCATTTTTACACTTTTGCTTTCATTTAAAACCGCAGCCTTCTTACTTTCATATTATATTCATCTCAAAAGTGCTTTTTCAAAAGCAAACTAAACTGAAGAAGCTTCTGGATGAGAAGTGAAAAGTTTTCATGGAAAAAACAAAGTCCAGTTGCATCCTCTCTCTCCTCTCTCCCCCGTTTCTTCTTCTCCCCTCAATCTCCTCTCCCCTCTCTTCTCTTTTCTCCCCTCCCTCTCTCTCCTCTCCTCTCCTCTCTCCCCTCTTCTTTCCTCCCCTGCCCTCTCCTCTCCTCTCCTCTCTCCTCTCTCTCTCCTCCCCTCCATTCCTCTCTCTCCTCTCTCCTCTCCTCCCCTGCCCTCTCCCTCTCCCCTCTCCCCTCTCTCCCCTTCTTCTGTCCTCCATTCCCCTCCCCTCCCCTCTCCTCTCTCCTCATTCCCTCCCCCTCCTCCTTCTCTTCTCCTCTCTCCCCTCCCTTCCATTCAACTCCCCTCTCTTTCCTCTCCTCTCTCCCCCTCCCTTCTCCCTCGCTCCCCTCTCTCCTCCTCTCCTCTCTCCTCCCCCCTGCCCACCTATTTTCTCTCTCTCTCTCTCTTCTCCTCCCCTCCATTCCCTCCCCTCTCTTTCCTCTCCTATCTCCCTTTCTCCTCTTCTCCCCTCCCCTTCCCTCCCCTCTCCTCATCTCTTTGGTTTCTTTCTTGAGCCATTAATTGTAGCAGGCAATTAATTTAGCCTTTTACCATGAAAGCAATGCTACACTGGCATTTATCTACATTAAAAGTTTGTTTTAATTAGCACTCGCCTCTATTCCCTTTTAAAATGCTCAAATACCATTCTCCTTCTTTTTAGAAAATTCTCTGTGTGTGTGGTGTGTGTGTGTGTGTGTGTGTGTGTGTGTGAAGGTAGGTAGGTAGTAGGTAGGTAGTAGTAGGTAGGTAGGTAGGTATAGATAGATAGATAGATATAGATAGATAGATAGATAGATAGATAGAGATAATTTCTTCACATTGGTTCTCTCAAGAAATATTTCCAAGAACATGTTCAGAAGAAAGTGACCATTTTCTGCCACATTCTGGCTCCTGTCTTCCGTTTCCACTTGAGTTAATAGAAAATGATTAACTGTAAAACAATGCTTTCCCTTTGACAGCTTTTGTTATGACGTCTTTAGGAATTGAAGCATCGTTTAACAGAAGCGTTTTATTTGCAGGTTGGGATACATTTTACTGAAGCTGAAATCTAATGGTAGAGAATATATATATATATATATATATATATATATATATATATATATATAATATATATATATATATATATATATATATATATATATAGATTTTTACAACCCCTGTAAGCCCCAATTATGGGAGGAAGCTAACTGTTTCCAACATCTGTCAATCAGCTCGTCACAAGAGTCCATCACGACAGAAACCCAATATTTTTACTGTTGCCTTTATTTATTTATCAGCACAAATAAAAATAAAAAAAAACTATATTTATTTACTTTACTAACTAACTAACTAACTACTTACTTACTTACTTACTTACTTACTTACTTACTTACTTACTTACTTACTTTATGGAACTATTCCAGGAGAGTAGATTGTCTCAGGCCACATACCTGGAGGGATATTGTAAAAGGGGTTGAGGATTGAAAATAATTAATTGTTTAATGCTTTCTAAGAGAGGGAAAAAGAATCTCCAGTGTGTTGAACATTCAGCTACTGCCAAAAATATAAGACAGTTGCATATAAATGGTGAGGCTTTGATCTTCTTCCTCTTTGATCAACAAATTGGGTGAGACCAGGCTTAATAGCAGTTGACTGGGAGAGGGATCTTGGGGTCTTAGTGGACAACCAGCTAAATATGAGCCAACAGTGCGCAGCAATAGCCAAAAAGCCAATGCAATCCTCACTTGCATTAACAGAGGAATACAATTAAAGATCAAAGGAAGTACTAATATCACTCTATAAGCCTTAGTAAGACCAACCTAGAGTATCGCACCCAGTTTTGATCACCACACTATAAAAAAGATGTTGAGATCTAGAAAAAGTGCAGTTCCTTCTCCTCCTCTTCTCCTCCTTCCCCTCCTCATCTTCTTCTTTTTCTTCTTTTCCTCCTCTTCTACCTCCTTCCTTCTTTCTTCTACAAGCTAAAATGGAAGAAGAATAAAAGCGGGTGGCAATTGAATATTTTGTTTTCTGATTCCTCCATAATACTTTTAAAAATGTCCCAGTAAGGAATATTTTTTCCTCATTATTGTTGTTTTTTATTAATTTTCATGGGTTTTTATAGTATTTGGGTTTTGGTGTGTTCATTTGTCCACATTAAATGCATATGTGGACTGTACGTAGATTTCTATATCTGTGTGTTTTCATGAGTGTTTTTATTATTATTATTTTATTTTATTAATTATTTTATTTTATCAATTTCATATATACATTCACAATTATATGATCTCATACTGGTATTAATAATATGTATTTATAACAATTGTTTCCCTACTGTTGACAATATACTTAAAGATTGCTTTTTTAACATCCCTAGATCCATCTTACTTACAACGGTCCTATTTCTTCTTCCCTCCCTCCTCTTTCCTTCCCTGTTTCTTCTCTCTACTCCCCTTCCTTCCCTCCCTCCTTCCCCTTCCCTCCTTCTCTCCTTCCCTCCTTCCTTCCTTCCCTCCTTCCTTCCTCCCTCCTTTCTTTTCTCTCTTCTCTCCTTCCTTTCCCCTTCCTTTTCTCCTTCCTTCCCCCCTTCCTCCTCCTACATTCCCTCCTTCCTTCCCTCCTTTCTTCTCCTTCTCTCCTTCCTCCCCTCCTTCCTTCCCTCCTTGCTTCCCATGAGTGTTTGTATACCGGAATGTAAATTGCATTCCTAAGGGTGAGAAAAATGGTCCTTCATAAAACAGGATTTTCCTACCTAACGGATTTCTCTAAATAATCCCCTAAATCAGTGATGGCTAACCTTTTTCTCATCATGTACTGGAAGGGTGCGTGCCTGCGTGACAATGTGTGCCTGCACCAATAATGTAATGCACAGGTGACATCCCCCTGTGCTCCCCAAATCCCTGTGCATGCACATGCACCGGTGGTGGTTTGCAAATGGTACGCCCTGGTACGGGCATATCAGAGCCTGCTTGGAGCACCGGATACCGTTCCGTTCTGGTGCTCCGGAGGGTCCACCCACCTGCCCGAGCTCCCTACCTGTCTTTTAAGGCTTCCGCACTTCCATGAATGTGCATGGTGCATACAGCCCCTGCGCGACGCTCCGCGGAGTCTTTCGGAGGCGCTAAGACGCATGCACGCTGCACACGTTCATGTGGACGCCAACTGTACCGGGGATGTCAGGAGCACAGGGGGTGCATGTCAGTGGTGGGTTCCGGATCCCATTCCAACCTGTGCTCCTGCTGTCCCCCAAACACATGCACGCGTGACCCCCCCCCCCATGCCCGTTTGGACTAGTAGGCCTCCCGGCAACCTCCTGGGACCAAATATGGGCTGTGAGTAAGGTGCACCCCCCATGCTCCCCATGCCCCATGCATGCATGGGAACCCCCCGTACATGCACGGACATCTCCTGAACGTGTCGCCACAAACAGCAGAAACGTGAAAATCAGCTGGCCAGGCCAGGAGGCACGCACACATGCACAGTGGAGCTGAGCTGGGGCACAGGGGCCATAAGTTTGCCATCATGGCCCATTAGTGAAATCTAAGCTATTGTATCTGAACAATAATTTTATGCTTAGCGTGAATTTTAATCCTGCGTTCAAGTAATGCTGAGATTTTTTTTTAGCTTAAACTAACCCGTGCTTTACCCGTTGCAATTCCATGCTTGGTTTGATGGAAGCACATCACACTTCAGATAGTTTCTACTAGACGTGTAGGTATGGAATTGCGCTGCACAGTGTCATTTTGCAAAGGCACTTTGGCAGGCGAAATTTCATTCCTCTCTACAATATTGTGAAGACCTTTGCAACTTGACCTTCTATCTATATTGCAGCAATTATGGTTAACAGGCAATCTCTCTGGGCCAGAAACTACGAAGAAGCTTATGACTCTTTAAAACAAAGGATTTATGATGGCCCAATGATAAACTGACCCAGAGCCAAAGAAAACAAAGTTACTGTGGTGGCCTGCCAGCTGCCAGCTGAGCTGGGGGCAGACTCGGATGAGGTGGAGGTTGGGGAAACTTGGGCCAGTTCTGTAGTCCGGGGAAGGCGGATATGTGCAGAGCTGTTAGGAGAGGTGAACAACGGAGGACAAAGAGTCGACTCGGGAAGCAAGGCACACGTGGACACTGAGTGGCCCCCCTCTGGCTGGGGAATGAATAGAAGAAAGGGGAGTGGTTATCGTAGGAGACAACAGTTCGTATTTCTGAAGATTTTGCTCCTTGTGTTTTGTGCCACAGAGATTGCCAGAATTTAATTTGCAGTTTTGCAGCTGGGAGCTCACGGCCTGGCAATTATCACAAGAAACTGATAAGGTCTGTTACTGCAGTTAACTCTTTGAAGGACTATGGCCTGGACTTTTGGTGTGTGAATGCCATTAATTCATGGGAGGTAGATAAACAGGGTTTTTCGTGACGAGGGGTCTGTTTCTTGGTTCTGCTAAAGCTGGGTCAGTTACTCTCTCTATTCTACTCTCTTTTGCACATCTAAATATAAGGATCTGAATTCAAGAAATGTCATGATATGATGTCAATCACACACTTATGCACATATTCATACGTGGTCCCTTAGGACCTTAATCATGTCATCCTAGCTAAGCTTACCCAATGTTGTATGGTGAATCTTTAGTTTTGATTCAGACTTAAGAAACTAATCTCTGCTTAAAGGTAAAAAGAAAAGGTTCCCCTCACACATGTGTGCTAGTTGTTCCCGATTCTAGGGGGTGATGCTCTCCGTTTCAAAGCCGAAGAGCCAGGGCTGTCCGAAGATGTCTCCGTGGTTATGTGGCCAGCATGACTAAATACCAAAGGTACATGGAACGCTGTTCCCTTCCCACCAAAGGTGGTGCCTATTTTTTCTACTTGCATTTTTTTACGTGCTTTTGAACTGCTAGGGGCCGAAGCTGGGACAAGTAATGGGAGCTCACTCCGTTACGTGGTGCTAGGGATTCGAACTGCCGAACTGCCGACCTTTCTGATCGACAAACCCACCATCTTAGCCGCTGAGCCACCGCGTTCCAATTTTACAATATATAGTACCTCCAAAAGCTTTTTCCCACCGCTGAGCCGGAATGCTACCCAACTTTGAACTGTCAGAAACGTACAGCAGCATCAAATTTGCTGACCCCACTGCTGACCTCTCTTCGGCCTTTATTCCCTCTGTTTCAAGTCACCACAGTCACCCGATTGCCATCCAAGGACAGGGTAAAGTTAATAAGGAAGAAAAATGCAGCTTTTTCGGTGATGCAATGAAGGCCAAGATAAGAAAATCTTGCTCAGGAGCTTTCGCTTAATATGGGAACATGACTCAAAATAATAAAGAAAAATGATCCCAGGTATCCTTGGGTCATGGTTGGATTCTGTTTCAGACGAATAGGATTTTGGCAGATTTTTTTTTAAAAAAAATAACATTTGCACCATGTAGCTATAAGAAGATTGTAGCTTCTGCCACAGACCTTATTCTAATATGTGTAATGTCCCTTGGGGTACAAATGATCGAAATTGCTGGTAAACACTTGCTATCCAAGGGGCTCTGAACAGCACCTAAGAACAGAATCACAGAGTTGAAGGAGACCTTGGAGGTCTTCTACTCCATACCTACTGATCAAGCAGGAAACCCTAAACCAGTGTTTCTCAACCTTGGCAACTTGAAGATGTCTGGACTTCAACTCCCAGAATTCCCCAGCCAGCATTCGCTGCATGCCCCATTTTTGAGGTGTGGAGAGGGTTTGGGAGGCCTGCAGAGTGCAAAACCTTTTTTAAAAAATTTATCTCTTCAAAATCTCATACTTTGGTGCGTCTTATAATCCGAAAAATATGGTGATTCTTACTTTACTCATGCAGAGGAAGCCTAAACAAGGCTTGTTTTAAACAAGGTTCAAATTGCCCTTATTAAAAATCAAACTGCCCTCCTGTGGGGCGTCGGAACCACTAGTTTAGATGAAATTGGTGAACGATCTCTGAGATTGTGAGATCTCGGATACCACATGAGTTCCTAATTCCCCTTTGGGACCTTTTCATCAGCGACCCTACAAAGGGGATCTTTTTCATCAGCAACCCTACGAAGGGGATCTCTATAGAAATTGCAAAGTTTTTTCCTCGCTTACAAACTCAGAATAGGTAAACACCGAAGGCGCCTCTAGGTGAGTGTTGCCAATGTCAGATTATTATTTCTTTGCTCCTTTTTTAAAAAAGTAGCTGCGACTGGGACTGAAACCTTCAGAAGTCTCTCTCTCTTTTTCTTAACTAGGAAAACAGCTCAAAGAAAAGTGATGATCAAGGTCACCATTCTCTTTGACAGCAAAACAGCAATAATGATATGGGCTATTGGAAACTTCAAACATTTTATCAAGCAGGGAAAATGGAATTACTGAAGAACAAGTACATCATTACCCACAGCAAATATCAAGAGGCTTGCTTGGAAATTGCTGGACGGGCATATTTTGAACAACAAATACTTCACTCTTACAACCCAATAGACATGTATGAAAGGTGAGATCAATCACACGGAGCCAAGTGCAACTATTACCATCAAAAGCAGCTATCATCCCCCCCTCCACATGCAGCCTTTTCACATGTTCATATTTACTAATCAACCAACTAGGCCCAACACCTCTAAAGTGATATTATTAGTGTACTCCAGAGGCAGAATTGTCAAGGCTAACATAGCAATGTATAAAACATATGGTGTCGCATGGAAGGTAAATTGCAAATAGAAATACTAATGAGAAAGTGGAGAGACACTATGCTATGACCAGCATCCGATTTAGATAGAAGCTGAGGAAAATTGAACACTTATCAAGAAACTAATGAATTGGAATTCATTTTGTCTGCCAGCAGGACACATCTTTAAATTGGAGATTGACTGATCTGAGGTTGAAAGCTGTCTTGGCCTCCCTCAGCTGAAGCTGTGTGAGCACCATAAAAATGTAGGCTATTTATTGAAAATATGGTCATTTTTCTACCACTGTCTGTGTCTGAATAAGCTCTGTAACTGGTTCAAGATGAGCATCGTAATGGGGATGAAGCTAGTCCCGAAAATGGACAGTTACCTCATTTGGGATGCAGTAGATGGCACAATCGGGTTGATCCGAGGTAGGTATAGAACAGAGGTGGTATTCAGCAGGTCTGACCAGTTCTGGAGAACCGGTAGCAGAACTTTTGAGTAGTTCAGAGAACCGGTAAATACCATTCCATTCCATTTATTAGACTTGTATGCCGCCCTATTCCCCGAAGGGACTCAGGGCAGCGAACAAACATATGGGGAAGGGGACAATACAAAAAGGAACGAAACAGACAGGATACAAAGACAAATTAAAACTACACAACAATTAGCAATTCGAGTGGGGCTGGGAACTCATCAGCCCCAGGCCTGCCGGAACAGCCAGGTCTTAGCAGCTTTGCGGAAAGCCTGAAGGGTGGTGAGGGTCCGAATCTCCACGGGGAGATCGTTCCAAAGGGCCGGAGCAGCCACATTGTTATTTACTTCCGGGTTCGCCGACCAACCGGTTCACAGGGACCGCCGCGAACCGGTTGAAACCCACCCCTGTATTGCTGGGAACAACATGTTTGTTTTATGGCTATGGGGTTTTTGTGCTGCATGCTTGACTTGCTGCTTTGGAGACTCTTGCTAAGTGAGCTCTTGTGGCTGTACTTTCAGTTTTGCCTGGTAGCTTTAAGTTTGTTTGGTGGACTTACTTGTCATTTGGTGGACTTTCTGGCTATTCCCTTGTGGACTAACCTTGGCCTGCTTGTGGCTGGCTTTATTTGGGACAGTTCAGAGGTGGTGAACAGCTGGTAGACATTAATAAACTCTCTAAAACCCACTTGGAGGGACGCAATGGCTCAGTGGCTAAGACGCTGAGCTTGTCTATCAGAAAGGTCGGCAGTTTGGTGGTTTGAATCCCTGGCATCACGTAACTGAGTGAGCTCCCATTACTTGTCCCAGCTTCTGCCAATGTAGCAGTTCGAAAGCACGTAGAAATGCAAGTAGAAAAATGGGGACCAGCTTTAGTGGGAAGGTAACAGTATTCCATGCGCCCTCAGTGTTTAGTCATGCCGGCCACATGACCATGGAGATGTCTTCAGACAGCGCTGGCTCTTTGGCTTTGAAACGGAGATAAGCACTGCCCCCTAGAGTCTGGAATGACTAGCACATAAGTGCAAGGGGAACCTTTAACTTTGAAACCCACTTACATGGGTGTGTGAGTGAGTGGGGCAGCACATATTCTGTTAAATTGCAGGGTTACAAGACAATAGTAGGAATGAAAACTTTACATCATCAAAGGGGGGGGAAGCGAGAAATCGCTGTAAGTCTCTGACAGAACAAGAACTTTATTTCCCCTTGCCTTTTTAAGCATGAAATGAAATATTCTTTAACATTAGAGACCAATAATGGAAATATTATTATCATGCCCAGAATTATGCTAGTTCTGAGCAGTTTAGAAACTTGAGATAATGAATGGTAATTGAACTAAAAATCACTTCTGAATGAGCCTTTTAGTGTGCCACTTTCCCTGACTGAGGGAAAGTTACTAAGGGATTTAGTCTAAATTTTCGCACTATTCCTTTCCTTTCCCCTTAATCTCCCCTCCCTCAACCATAAATAAAATTTAATATCTAAAGACTTCCATCGAGATAGCCTTGAAAGTAGGAAGCAATTCAATTAAATCTATATGGATTTTTATTTTGATTTATTTTGTTCACATTTTTGAGCCAGCCATCTTCAGAGAGGAACTGTGTTCACATATAAAAATGGTACATAAAAATTTAGAAGGAGGCAGGAATGTTTAAAAATATTTAAATTGGTTAAAACGGTGAAGAGAGGGCTCTTAGAGCATCAGCAAGCCCTACAAATCCGTGTTCCTCTGGGTCCCCCACCTGAGGTTGGAGAGGCATATTTTGACAATTTTTCTGAAAGCCAAGACGGTGGAAGCCCAGTTGTTCTATTTCTATTTACAGGTCTTTCTATTTGTCAGAATATTCATGAACTGGTAGAGGCATGGAAACAAGGTCAGCCAATGAATAGGCATGGTAACAGATCAGCCAATGGGAGCAAAATCAAGAGCAAATCAAGGAATTCAGGAAGCAAAAGATCCAGGTAATTAGTCCAGAATGCTAGAAGGAACACAAAAGGTCTTGGAAAATTCAAACATTGGCATACAACACTTCAGGAACTCAGTGTTCACTCCTGACAAATACCCCTCCCCACATCTCCTTAAGTCTCATCCCAGGTGTGCCTTGTGAAGATGGGCTGCACACTCTCTCCTGTGTAGCCTGTTCAGTCTGCACTGTCGACACCTTCTTTCCACTCTCTGAGCTCTTGGATCAGGAGGGGGTGGTCCTTGCTCCTTGCCTGAGCTCTGTCTCTCATGTTTATTCTGCCTCTGTTCCTCCCTGCCTACAATTTGTCCTAATCCTGAAAGGCCCTGGTCTTCCCCATTTTCTCTCGAAGACAACAAAGCCACCCCCTCAATCTCTATTGGCTCAGGTTCCAGCTCATCTTCCCCACAGATTCAGGCTCTGATGGGGGAATGACAGATATCTCTTTGGTTTCAGATAAATGAATTTACACTGGATAGAAGGGGAAAGGGGGAAATATTTATGACATGCCTATCATTGACTATCCTCAGCAATACATCTTTGTTTTTAATCTTTTTTCCCCCTTGAAATGAATTCGATCTTGAGAAGTGTCAAAAGAGCATAACGGGGACATCTGTTCACAAAACAAAATCAGCCATGATGCCATTATGGCATTGGTCTCAATGTTAAATTTGAAGAAAACGAATAATGTTACTCTTTTAATAAAAGTGTTAAGCGTATTAATAGAGTTCTTCTGTTGCAAATTAAACACCAAATGTGCTCAGTAAAACAGAACCCTAACAACGTGATGACTTGCTAAAACTGACTTCCTTTGAAGACAGAAACATACGCCCGAGGCAAGGCCACCATTTGGCGAGACAGGAACATCCGCTTTCGCCTAGGATGAAACAACAAGGAGACACAGATGAGATAACTGGGTTTCTGTAGGAAGGGTCATGCTGAGATAGCAGTTAGACTTATATACCGCTTCATAGGGCTTTCAGCCCTCTCTAAGCGGTTTACAGAGTCAGCATATCGCCCCCAACAATGAGGATTAAACTTTTTGGGTCGTACATCTCACAAATGGAGCTTCATAGTTTTTACATATGCCATATTTGACAATGTCAGGGGCTTTTTCTCTGGTTGGAACTTCAGGGTGTGATTGAATTTTCACTTCCTTTTGTAATTTTTTTCCTTAACTCTGCAGAATGCATATTTTGTATCACCATCCAAAACAATTGCAAACAAAAGGCTTACAATACAAAAAGCCAATTAGATAGATAGATAGATAGATAGATAGATAGATAGATAGATAGAGAGAGAGATAGAGAGATGAGAGAGAGAGATAGATAAATAGATACAGAGAGAGAGATGAGAGATAGAGAGATGAGAGATAGAGAGATAGAGAGATGAGAGATAGAGAGATAGAGAGATAGAGAGATAGAGAGATAGAGAGATAGTAGATAGATAGATAGATAGATAGATAGATAGATAGATAGATAGATAGATAGATAGATAGATAGATAGATATAGCCCTCTTATGATTCTGGAAGAGAACAAGAACAGTTATCCAAAGGTGCTTTTGGGGAGGCAACTGGACTTCCTTTGTATTTTTTTCCCCTTGAAGTCGATTCGCTTCTCATCCAAGAAGCTTCTTCAGTTCTGACTGAACGGTGGAGAACAGAAGGATTTATATTCCTTGAAGCCATCTGGTCGTTACTGAAGGAAGAACAAAGAAAGTGCAGTTGCCTGTTGAAAAAGCACCTTTGGGATGACCGTTAAATAGTTTCAAGTTTGCCAGCTGGCTTTCTTTCTCATTCAAATAATTCTAAAAGTTATTCTTTCTACAGCATATCAAAACTGGAGATACCTCCAAATATCAAAGCTCCAAAAACAGAATTTCCTCCAGTATGATGCGGCTTGGAGTTCTGGGAATTGTAGATTGCAATCCATCAGGAGAGCGATGGCGAACCTTTTGTTGGCTCACGTGCCATAAGCGAGGGGACCGCAGGAGGTTGTGTGGGGCATGCCGCACCCATAATGCAAGTGCGCACACACCCCAGCATGCATGCGCACATGACAGGCGCGACACCCATTTTTGCATGCTTTTTTCGCCCTCGCCAGGCTCCAGAGTCTTTAGAGGAGCTTGGGGATGGCAAAAACAGCCTCCCCCCCCCCCCCCTGAGGCCCTCTGCAGGCTTCAGGAGCTTCCCTGAAGCCTCCAGAGGGCAAAAAATGACCCTACCAGCAACTGGAAGTCACTTCTGGGTTGCTCGTAGGGCCGTTTTTAGTCCTCTGGAGCCTTCAAGGACCTTCAGGAGGCTTCTTTGAAGGCTCCAGAGGACTAAAACAGCCCTACGAGCAAACCAGAAGTGACTTCCAGTTTCTTGTAGGGTCGTTTTCGTCCTGCGGAGCCTTCAGGGAAGCCTCCAAAAGGCCCCTTGAAGGCTCCGGATGGGCTTAAAACCGGCCCTACGAGCAAACCATGTCCTTTCCTGAATTTCCAGTTTGCCCTGAGGGCCTGTTTTTTTGCGCTCCGGAGGCTTCCGGTGAAGCTCCTGAAGCCTCTGGAGGGCCTCTGGGGGCTGGGGAGGCTGTTTTCGCCCTCCCCAGGCTCCTCTAAAGCCCTCGGAGCCTGGGGAGAGTGAAAAAATGGCTTAAAAGGCTGAACTCAGCTTGCCAGCGTGCGCATGTGTGCTGGCCAGCTGATAGGGCAACGCTCCGCGTGCCGTGAGAAATGGTTCCGCGTGCCACCTGTGGCATGCGTGCCATAGGTTCACCATCCCGGATCTAGGCTGAAGAGGTTTATTTTAAAATCAGTTGAAACCCCTAACAGATATGACCTGTTCAGCTCCACCATCTCTGGAGGAGCTATCTAGATTGTAAATTGTCCTTTTCTAAATCTTTCAAATAGGGACACGGTGGCTCAGTGGCTAAGATGTTGATCTTGTCAATCAGTAAGGTCAGCAGTTCAGCGGTTCAAATCCCTAGTGCCACGTAATGAGTGAGTTCCAGTTACTTATCTCCCGTTCTCTGCCACCTAGAAGTTCGAAAGCACTAAAAATGCAAATGGAAAAATAGGAACCACGTTTGGCAGGAAGTGTAACAGTGTTCTGTGCCTGTTTGCCCAACCACATACCAGGAGACATCTTTGGACAGTGCTGGCTCTTCGGCTTTGAAATGGAGAGGAGCACCGCCCCCTAGAGTCGGAAACGACTAGCACATAGTGCGAGGGGAACTTTTACATTTACTTAAATCTTTCAGAGATCTACACCTCAATTTCCCAACTCCCAACCCTGTTCCTCTTTTAGTAGCACTTTACTAGGAAAAAAAAGGACATTTGAAAATATGCCGAGTTGATTGGATGGATATCACCTGAAAAGGGTAAGGGAGCATCTCAAGTTTAAAATAAAAAAAAAAGATTTCAGTAATATTAGTGGGTTTTCCCAAAAAAAGTTTTCTCACTCAACAGCTGAATTCCCAAATGTCTCAGTCTGTGTGAGATTGAAAGAGAGCACAAGAGGTTATTTTTAGTATATATAGTGTGCAATTTTGTAGGGTCCGCAGTTGAGGCTGGTTTATTGCATTATCATTCTAGCCATGATGTGATTCCTTCCTTCTACAGTGGCATTTTGCACCAGTATTTGGCTTCAGTATCCTAGATTTGAATTTGAATCCTTTCCTGACCAATCACATTGAAAGAGAAAGAGAGAGGGAGGGAGGAGAGAGAGAGACACTGTGTGTGTGTATGGAGAGAGAGAGAGAGAGGAGAGAGGAGAGAGAGAGAGAGAGGAGAGAGAGAGAGGAGAGAGAGAGAGATTTATGAAGGCTAATTGCTCAAGGTTTGTTTATATATACAACAAATCCTTCCCTTTCCAATATGTTTGTGTGTGTGGTGTATGTCAGTGGTGGTGTTTCAAAAACTTTGGAACTTCCTGCTATCCGGTCCACTGATGGAACCTCTTCTAACCGGTCCGGTAGATTTGACGAACCGGTTCTAACGAATAGGTGCGAACTGGTAGGAACCCACCTCTGGTATATGTGTGCATATATACAATATGGGAGGGAGCATACTGCTTCCCTTTTCTGTCTATCGGCTCACTCTGGGAGTCCCTCCAGGCAGAAAGCCATTTTTTTTATGTTGCCTTGTATATAATTATTCTCATGTTAGGAAGTTTCTCCTTAATTTCAGGTTGCTTTTCTCCTTGGTTAGTTTCCATCCATTGCTTCTTGTTCTGCCCTCTGGTGCTTTGGAACATAAGTTCACCCCCTCCTCTTTATGGCAGCCCCTCAAATACTGGGAATGCGCTGCTTTTCTCTAGACTAGCTGTCTTCATTCCTTCATTTCTGTTTTTTTTTTTCCTTTTTGTCCTTGTCCCATGATAAAAAGCTGAAAGGACAGAGAACAGTGATTAATATAAGCTGGATTTTAATTCAAGCAGGGCAGTCCAACCTTTGTCTGATTATATTAACTCTTCTCTGAGCTACACAAGTAATTATTGCGCTATGCATCTAAAGGTCAAGGTCAGGTATAGGATAAAAAGCTTCTGCCTCTGGTCTAGATTTAATTTCCTAAAAGAGCTACATGTTTTTGCATGGTGTGTGTATGTGTATCTGTCTGTCTATCTATCTATCTATCTATCTATCTATCTATCCTATCTATCTATTCTATCTATCTATCTATCTATCATCTATCTATCTATCTATCTATCTATCTCTATTATATATCTAACCCTGTTTCCCCCAAATAAGCCCTCCCTGAATAATAAACCTAATGGGGCTTTTGAGCACATGCACTACAATAAGCCCCTCCCCTGGAAAATAAGCCCTCCCTGAAATTATTGCACACTCTAGCAGGCCATGAGATGACCACGCTTACTGCCTCCCTGCACCTCAAAAATAATAAGACCTCCCAAAATAAGGCCAAGTACTTATTTTGGGGGTCAAAAGAAATATAGTAATCTATCCATCCATCCATCCATCCATCCATCCATCCATCTATCTCATCTATCTTCTATCTTCTATCTTCTATCTTCTATCTTCTATCTTCTATCTTCTATCTTCTATCTTCTATCTTCTATCTATCTATCTATCTATCTATCTATCTATCTATCTATCTATCATCCATCTATCCATCCATCCATCCATCCATCCATCCATCCACATCCATCCATCCCATCCATCCATCCATCCTCTATCTACTATCTATCTATCTATCTATCTATCTACATCTTTTCTTCTTCCTTCCTTCCTTCCTTCTTCTTTCTTTCTTTCTTTCTCTTCTTTCTTTCTTCTTTCTTTCTTTCTTTCTTTCTTTCTTTCTTTCTTTCTTTCCCTTCCTTCCCTCACTACACTCTTTTCTTTCTTTCTTTTTTCTTTCTTTCTTTCTTTCTTTCTTCTACAAAAATGAAATTCCAGCTATGCTTGATTGCATTGATTTTGGTGGAACAAAGATTAAGATTAAGGGTTAAGGGTTAGATTCCCTTCATTAGGAGTAATCCATACACATGCTCCATTTATCATTTGAAAATGACAAAATTATAATTGCAGCATCACAATGTTTCAGCATTGTATTCCAAGTTCTGCCTCTTTTTTGTGGGTTGAGATACACATAGGAAAGTAGTGAAGTTTCTATTGTGTCATCACATGGCTATCAGTGGTCTGACCTCACCAGATGTCATTGTTTAGCCCTCATGCAATATTGTTATGCAGGGTGACCACTCACTATTTTCCTTGAAAAAGAAAACAAATGTGTCCAATCCTTTAAATGTTTACACACACACACACGCACGCACGCACGCACGCACGCACGACAACCTTTTGCTTGGACATCATTAATTGTTTCCAGGCATGGCAATAAGTACCACAAACTGAACGGAACAGGATAACAGAGTTGGAAGGGACCTTGGAGGTCTTCTAGTCCAACCCCCTGCTGAGGCAGGAAAACCCTATACCAATTCAGACAAATGGTTATCCAATATCTTCTAGAAATGTCACTGACATCGGAAATATGATAATAACAATACATTTTAATAGACATTAGACGGAATAGTGATCTAGATGAAGATGATAGATTTAATTTAGGTTTAGATTTAAACCTAAAGTGTCGGGAAACGGGGCTCATCCCACATGTATTATAAAGAGCAAATTCTTTACAAAAAAGTCAATGTTTTGTAATTTATTCCATGGCTTAAACAATGTGGTGTGGAATACAAGTGGTAGCATTAAACGGAAATGCAGAAAACATGCAAATTATAACCACAATAATGACGAATGGGGTATATTTTGGCTTGCATTATACTGTTCGGCCACGCTACATCATGAAAGCTGCAGTTCTGTGATGACACATTGCTCTAATAAAGAATAAATTGTGACTACTGAGGTATTTCTTTACCACTGTATATCATCACCGTGCTACCCTTTGTTGATTTATCCCTGCTTTCCATCACTGAAGTGATGTTTGTCTGAGGTTATAAAAGGCCAAGAACAGTGTATCATTAAGGTTAGCCAGCCTCTACCGGTGAATTATCCCAAATATGACTTTCCGCAGCAGAAATAGCTCAACAAAATAGCTAAGAGAAAAAATGATAGAGAGACAGTGGTACTCAATTGCTTTGAAACTTATCAAATTTGGTATCCAACGTCTTTGGCCATGAAAATTCCGTCCCGCTACTCATCATTTGTTTGGTACGCAACGCACAGGCCTTGTGACTACATTGTTCTGTGGGAAGCCCCCCACAAAAGAATGAAATATTTTGAGGACTATTTAAAAGCAGAATATTCTATTTCCATAAAGGAAAACAATTAACAGTCAAATGTGCATACATGAGCAATGCACGGCGGACCGCGCACACGAAGTGAAATGGTACCAACTCAGTGACGTGCGGTGAGGTTTATGGCTGGTGAGGCAAAAAGAAAGAAAGCGGGCAAAAAGCTGCCCTGCCACTATGTCCGACATAAAAAAAGTGCCAGCCCGCCAGCAGAGGCGGGTAAAAACACACACACACACACCCACCACATACACACACACACACACACAAATTACTTACAATAATACAATTACTTACAAATTACATTAATTTTGAATTCCTCCCCCTCCCTCCGACCCACATACTTTTTCCAGCTGTTTCACAGAGGATTTCACTCTGCTCTTGCCTGCCATGATGAAAATGTAAAATGTAAAAGGAAAAAGGCAAGAGCTGCTGAGGTCAGGCTAGGCTAGCTGCTGCCAGAGTCCCCAATGGATGACTGCTTAATTGTTTTAAAAAGCCTCTAAAAAACCGCCCTCTACAGGAGGAGGCAAGAGAACCACGTGCCTCATCTACATAAGGAATTTTTCGGCTTTTAACCCTTGCTTAACTCTGCTCAAGTGATCATAAAGTCAGATGACCAAATGAGGCACGTGGTTCTCCAGCCTCCTCCTGTAGAGGCACTGTGTTAGAGGCTTTTTTAAACAGTTAGAGCACTAAGCAGAGTCATCCATTGTGACTCTGGCAGCAACTACCTCAGCCTTTTTCCTTTTAACATTTTTTCACTATGACAGTGGTGCGGCCCTGCCTCCCCTGACTGCAACTGATACAGGAAATCCACCCTGCTATGAATGTTTGAAGAGAAATGCACTTAAGAACCAGGTTCTTAAGTGTGAGGAGGAAAGGCAAGCAGTAAAAATAAAAGTGAAACCTTCTAAGCAGCTTATGTTAGTTGTTGTTTATTATATTTATAGCCGCCCTTTTCCCCCGAAGGGGGACTCAGGGCGGCTCACAACTCAAACCAGGGAAGGGGGATACAGACAAAATTAAAAAACGACACATAACAATGCATAATTTAAAACACACAACAGTCATACCATTCGAGACGGGGGCAACAGCTCTTTAGCCCCAGGCCTGTTGGAACAGCCAGGTTTTAAGGGCTATGCGGAAGGCCTGGAGGGTGGTGAGGGTTAGAATCTCCATGGGGAGTTCGTTCCAGAGGGTCGGAGCAGCCACAGAGAAGTAAATATAATATAATATTAACGAGCACCTGTCATTTCAGATCCATCATGGCAGCCATTCTTAGCACCCATTCACCTGCTGCCTGCCACATCCCTCGCCTTGTTGGTCACTGCCGCATCACCAGCCAAAGGGGGACTGTTGGCGAGTCCACAGCGGTCAGCAAAGAACACACTGTGGATAGAGATAACAGTTGCTCTTTAAAATTGAGATTTAAACCAAGTCAATTTAAATCAAGCCTTTTCACTAATGATTTACCGTATTTTCGGAGTATAAGATGCTCCAAAGTATAAGACACACCCACTTTGGGGGAGGAAAACAAGTGGGAAAAAATCTGCTTCTCCCTCCCAGCAATTTGCCTCCTTGCAACAAACAGCAAACAGTACAGACAATATATGCTCTTTGTAGCATTACTGTTCAGACTATACGTGTATGTTATGTTATGTTATATTGATTTATTTATATGCTGCCCTTTTCCCCCGAAGGGGACTCAGGGCAGCTCACAAACTCAACGGGGAAGGGGATACAAACAGAATTTAAAACGACATAAAAAAACAATGCAAAATTAAAACACACACAGTCATACCAATTTGAGATGGGGGGTAGCAGTTCTTAGCCCCAGGCCTGTCGGAACAGCCAGGTTTTAAGGGCTTGGCGGAAGGCCTGGAGGGTGGTGAGGGTTCGAATCTCCACGGGGAGTTCGTTCCAGAGGGTCGGAGCAGCCACAGAGAGGCTCTCCTCTGGGTAGTCGCCAGTCGACATTGGCCGGCGGATGGAATTCGGAGGAGGCCTAATCTGTGGGATCTAATCGGTCTAGTGGAGGTAATTGGCAGCAGGCGGTCTCTCAAGTACCCAGGTCCAATACCATGAAGGGCTTTATAAGTGACGACTAGCGCCTTGAAGCGTATCTGGAGACCAATAGGTAGCCAGTGCAGCTCGTGGAGGATAGGTGTTACGTGGGTGAACCGAGGCGCACCCACAATCGCTCGCGCGGCTGCATTCTGGACAAGTGAAGTCTCCGAATGCTCTTCAAGGGCTGCCCCATGTAGAGCACGTTGCAGTAGTACTGCAGTAGTACTGCAGTGTACTGATGCTGTTAAAATTGATGTGCTTTCTGGAAGTAGAGTTATTCTCTGCTGTTTAAAGAAGATACAATAGCACTCGGCCTCTTCAGATCAAGCATTTATTTTAAAAAGCTTCTTCATTTTGTTAAGCTGTCTAGAATAATAATAAAGCAGTCTTTAAAAATAAGTCTAATAATTTTAACATTCTAAAGGCATTTAGAGTTATTGACTTACCTCCTCGCCGCAAACAGCCTGATTAGTTGAAGAAAAAAAATCTGCCTCTGCCTCCCAGCAATTTGCCTCATGGAGCGAAGAGCAAGTTTCACTTTCAATTTCAGCATGGGCCTCATGATCATCAGCTGTTTCAGGCTGCAGGGACTGCTATAGCCTATTGCAGCCTCCGCAAGCCCCATTTTCCTGTTTGGTGCAAGGGGATAAATTGCTGGGAGGCAGAGGCCAAAGGGTTGGAGACGGTGGGTAGTGGGGCTACATCAGTGTATAAGACGCACCCAAAACTTCACCCTCTTTTAGGGGGGGAAAGGTGAGTCTTATACCCCGAAAAATACGGTAATCATCATTTAAATCAACTTCATTTAAATCAAATCCACCATGGCCTGAACATTGTTAAAACAAACATTTGAAATGGAATCTAGCTCAGGGGTTCCCCAACACCTGGTCTGTGGATTGCACCAGGCTGCAGCAGTCCAGCACTTGCACAAACAAGTGAAGCCCCATCGGTGGGATGCAGGCAGCCACATGAAACCATGCCCTCCTCTGGTCTGCAGAAAAAACCTCTCAACATGGAACCGATCCCTGGTGCCCAAAAGATTGGGGGCCGCTAATCTAGCTGACTCTTATTATTATTCCTTCGTTTTGTATTTAACCTGAATGCGGTGGCAATGTTTCTTTACCTTGGCAAATGAAGATATATGGACTCCCAGAATTCCTCGCCAGAATTCTTGGAGTTGAAGTCCACGTATCTTCTTAAAGTTGCCAAGGTTGAGAAGCACTGGATTAGACAATTTCATTTTTTAAAAAATATTCTGTCTTTTTCTGACATCACTACCAATAGTCAGTCTCCTCTCTCCTCTCTCTCTCTCTCTCTCTCTCTCTCTCTCTCCCCCTCTGTGTGTCTGTCTGTTTGTCTGTCTGTCTATTTGCCTCTCTGTCTTATTATCTGCCTCTCTCTCTGCCTCTCTGTGTGTGTCTCTCTGTGTGTCTCTCAGTCTGTCTCTCTGTCTCTCTGTGTGTATGTGTGTCTGTCTCTGTCTCTCTGTGTGTCTCTCTCTGTGTGTGTGTCTGTCTGTCTGTCTGTCCTCACTCTGTGTGTGTATGTGTGTCTGTCTGTCTGTCTCTCTATTTGCTTCTCTGTCTTACTATCTGCCTCTCTCTCTGCCTCTCTCTCTGTGTGTCTCTCTGTGTGTCTCTATCTGTCTCTCAGTCTGTCTGTCTCTCTCTCTCTGTGTGTGTGTCTGTCTGTCTCTGTGTGTGTGTGTGTGTGTGTGTCTGTCTGTCTGTCTGTCTGTCTCTCTTTCTCTCTCTCTCTCTCTCTCTCTCTCTCTCTCTCTCTCTCTCTCTCTCTCCATCTCTCTCTGGTTTAAGAGCAGTCTTCCTAGCTCTGTTATTGGACAGGGTTTGTGGAAGAGATTTATATTTCCAGATGGATATACATTTTAGTGGCTCAAAGTTAACCTGACCATTGGTAGTGAATATGGGAGTCTCCTAAAGCTGTCAGATCTAATCATGTCCCCCCGCCCGCTCCCCGCTCTCTACTGAATTCAGTGCCTTTTCTTTTGCAACCCTATAATTTTTAGTTTGGGGATAACTCACTTTCTTAGCTAACATTTTCTTTTTAGGACCATCAGTTAGGAGTACATAGATGCATTTTAGCAAACAGGCATTGGCCTCTGTGATGCCGAGAAGTGACAGGCTGGCTGCAAGGGTGGATTCCAGCTGCAGCTACTGCCGGTTCGCTCAGGGATACTTCACGCTTGCCTGCGCTTGCATGCACTTTGCATGCGCTTGCATACACTTTGCATGTGCTTTGCATGTGCTTAATGGCCTATGACAAAAGGTGTGTGGTGTGTGTGTGTGTGTTTCTGCCTTTTTCTAAGGGGAAATATTCTGCCCTTTTAATATTTCCTAAATATTTCATTCTTCTAGGAGAGGGTGGTGGGTCGGTACTAACTCCCTATGGAAGGAAGGAAGGAAGGAAGGAAGGAAGGAAGGAAGGAAGGAAGGAAATAAGAAGAGGAAGGGAAAGATGGATGGATGGACGGATGGATGGATGGATGGATGGGAGGGAGGGTATCATTTATGTCTAACTTCCAAGGAAACATAATCAACATAGACATGAAATCCTCAGTAGTTAGCTGAACAGGAGGGAGACCTTCCTTATCATTCTCTCACTACATGGTCTCCTCTGGTTCCACATTAGAAGTTCATCAGCATTTTTCAACCACTGCATAACATCTTCATGACTATAGTCTATTCAGGACCTGACTTCGAACTAGTTAGCTCTGTCTTATTTTTGGACACATTTCTTGATGAAGAAATATGAAGATTATTCCCACAGTAGCAAATACTCTTTCAGCCTCATTTAACTCTCACTCATTATTCTACAAATATCGTAGAATTGTCAGCAGGATAATTGAATTCATTGACAATTAAAAATCTGCTATCCTTCATATTTAGCACCGGAAAAGGTTGGAGATCATTTTGCAATTTTCCTTTTCATCAAACTTTCAAAGTCTTATCTGAACTCAAAGTCATGGTTCTCCCAGCCTCCAATCCTATTAATCGTTCTTTCAAAGAACACGGGGATATATACAGCACATGTATAGAAGTGTTTTGTTATTATATTTATGAATTATAGTATTTTTAAGGATTTTTAAGGACATGAAAATATTCTGACAATATTTCAACACCTCTTACTTTACACCTATTTAAAACTCGGGACTCAGAAAGTCCCCCCCCCCCTCTAATCCCAGAAAATTTCAACATCTCAGACCCCTTTGAAGTCTTCAAATTTAAGAGCTAAGCACCTTTCTTTATTAGAACTCCAGAAAAAGTCCGTTGTCTTCTCTTTTGTCTGGCTTTTAATGCTAGTAAACTTTTAAAATTCTCTTTTGCTGGGTGTTTGGAAATGGAAAGAAAATGAGAAATGTACATGGTGAAGAAAGTTTCATAGAGACTGCCTCGATGTTTAATAAATGGTTCAGACCGATTTGGCAGCCTGGGTCACTGGAACCAGCAGTGTTCCTATTCCTATTCCTATTCCTATTCCTATTCCTATTCCTATTCCTATTCCTATTCCTATTCCTATTCCTATTCCTATTCCTATTCTATTCCTATTCCTATTCCTATCCCTATCCCTATCCCTATCCCTATCCCTATCCCTATCCCTATCCCTATCCCTATCCCATTCCCATTCCCATTCCCCTTCCCCTTCCCATTCCCAATTCTATTCCTATCCCTATCCCTATCCCTATCCTATTCCTATTCCTATTCCTATTCCTATTCCTATTCCTATTCTATTCCTATTCTATTCTATTCTATTCCTATTCTTTTCTATTCTATTCCTATTGTATTCCTATTCCTATTCCTAATTCTATTCTATTCTATTGTCTACCATCATATGCTTTCTATTCTATTCCACTCCACTCTGCTCTCTATTCCAATATGTTATTCTATTCTATTCCTCTATTCAACAGCATAACAGAGTTGGAAGGGACCTTGGGAGTCTTCTAATTCAACCTCTTGCTCAAGCAGCAGACCCTGTACCATTTCAGACCAACGGTGGTCCAATCTCTTCTTAAAAACCTCCAGTGATGGAGCACCCACAACTTCTGAAGGCAAGCCGTTACGCTGATTAATTTTCTTACTGTCAGGAAATTTCTCCTTAATTCTAGATTGGTTCTCTCCTTCATTGGTTTCCATCCATTGCTTCTCCTCCCGCCTTCGGGTGCTTTGGAGAATAATTTGACACTCTTGCCCTTGTAGTAAACCCCCTCAAATATTGGAAAACAGCTATCAAATCACCCCTCGTCCTTCTTTTCATTAGACTAGACATACTCAATTCCTGCAAGCCTCTCTGCCCCATTTATCGGAATATTATAAGTGTTGCTAGCAGAACAAAATGCTTCTAGTATCATTGCTTTGGCAATGTCACCTATCGTGATACAAGGGATACAACAGCCTTCTCTACTGTTGCTTCCAGAATTTGAAGTAGCATCTGTCCTAGGATTGCTTGCTCTTTTTCTGCATCTTTTAAAAAACTCTACTTTGTGTAACTCGCTCCTCCTCGTGGATATTTACCATGATTTGGCTTGTTCTTGAATACTAATCGTAATACTAATCGAATGCTAATACTAATACTGTTCTGTCCCCCCTTCTTCGCTCGTTAACAGACGACAGGCAGACAAACTTAAAAGGAACTAACTTTATCAGTCCTCGGCTCAAACTGGCTGCGAGCCCAAAATAAACCTAAATAAAGTCTCTGCCTGAAGATAACAGAATGCAAAACAAATCTCTCTTACAGCAAAACAAGGTGTACAAAAAGAAAGCAAATCACTTCTCCAAGTGTCTCTCATGAATAAACCACGACCGAGGATCAATGAACATTGACTTCTGCAACCAGGGCGTTGACCATCAGTCCTTTTATCTGTAAGAGAAGCCTCTAACGAGCAACATCTGGGTGTAATCACCTCCTATGAGTCCTCAATTGTGCCTTACGTCGGTCAGCTCTTCTCCTACGTGCATCCCAAAAAGACTCACAGGAGGGTTCTTGCTCAGCCTCTCTTGTCTCCTCCCCACTGATCCAAGGCTCAGTCAGTACCTGGGGACCAACTAGTCTCTCTGAGCCCTGCTCGGAGTTAGACCCCTGTCCAGAGCCCTCCTCCTCTTCCAAGCATGACTCATAAGCCCCCTCGCTGTCAGAGTCTGATAACAGCTCCAAAGGCTCTAGCCGAGTCACAACATAATACTGTGCGCTATCCCTGATTTTCAGTGTCACTCGTGTTCTGGTACTTTCGATATGCCAATGACACCCAACTGAATGGATCCTTTCCACAGTTGGACTGGGCTTCAAGAAGCATTCGTTCACAGCAAAATGAATCATGTTTGAGTGCCCATCACCTCAAGAGTTTCACTGAGATTAGCTGGTTGTTCTGTTTCCTGAGTTCTTCCTGTGTCATTGGCTAGCCCTTTGCATGTTCAATGTCTCTCAGCCTCTTTTTTGCTGATCATTTGCATGCAGTTTGATTCCCTTAAATATTTCCTCATGAATAAAGAGCCATGATGACACAGCAGTTAATGTGCAGTATTGCAGGCAAACCCTGCCCACAGTCAGGAGTTCAATCCTGTTGAGGCTCAAAGTCGATTCAGCCTTCCATTCTTCCAAAGTCGGTAAAATGAGGATCCAAATTATTTGGGGCAATATGCAAATAATGCCGAGAGTATAAAGTGCTCAGAGAGTGCTGTAAAGATCTTTGGGGTGATATATAAGTCTGCTACAAATGGTTTCAATGAAAAAGATGCATTGAGATAGATAGGTAGGTAGGTAGGTAGGTAGGTAGGTAGGTAGGTAGGTAGGTAGGTAGGTAGGTAGGTAGATAGATAGGTAGGTAGGTCGGTAGGTAGGTAAATAGGTCGATAGGTAGATAGGTAGATAGATGATAGAAGGTAGATAGATGATTAGATGATAGATGGGTAGATAGATAGATAGATAGATAGATAGATAGATAGATAGATAGATAGATAGATAGATAGATAGATGAATGGATGGATGATAGATGGGTAGATGGGTAGATGGGTAGATAGATGATAGATGGGTAAGTAGGTAGGTAGATAGGTAGGTAGGTAGGTAGGTAGGTAGGTAGGTGGGTGGGTGGGTGGGTGGGTGGGTGGGTGGATGGATGGATGGATGGATGGATGGATGGATAGATAGATAGATAGATAGATAGATAGATAGATAGATAGATAGATAGATAGATAGATAGATAGATGCAGACAGACAGACAGACAGACAGACAGATAGAAGAGATAAATGGATAGATGGTAAGATTGATAGATACAGAGAAACTTAGAGACTTAGAGATATAGATATAGAGATATTACTTTCCCATAATTTTCTTCTAATTATTTTTCTGCTCTGTGTTAAGAAGCAAAATGGCCTGAAATCAGCCTAAAATCTTATCACATTATCTGATCCTCCTTTATCCCTACAGAACCAGGCCAGATAATACCCATCTGGCCTTTTCTGGGGGAAAGGGGATTGACAGTCTGCTCATCAGCAATGATTATACTAACAATTTAAGAGATTATTCCAATCACCAGCCACATGTCAGATATAATGGCGGCTAAGCTGAAGATCTGTTTTCTCCTTCAACTAGCTGCTTCACTGTAATAATAAAGTAATTGTCAAACTGGGTGGCCAGAAGATTTTGCTGTTCCCAATGTTCGTTACGATTCTGGAAACTGCATATGGCTTCACAAATGTTGTTGCCGTTATTTCTTGTTTCCAATATGTTGTCCAGTATATTTCTGCCCCACAATAAAGCATAGATATGAAAGGATAAAGATGAAAGTATGATCATCATGAGATTCAAGATTCAAGGTTTAATAAATGTATATACCGCCCAATCCCGAAGGACTCCGGGTGGCTTACATAAAAACAATTTAAAAGAATACTAAAAAAAATTAAAATAAAGGACAAAGCAAGTTTAAAAAGACACAACATGCACTCAACTTTAGTGGTGCTGGACCTCATTCAAGAGGTCAACAGCCCCAGGCCTGCCGGAATAGCCAGGTCTTAGTAGACTTTCAGAAGGCTGAAAAAGTGGGGAGGGTCCAGATCTCTGGGGGTAGATCGTTCCATAGGGCCGGGGCAGCTACAGAGAAGGCCCTCCCCCGAGGAGCCGCCAGATGACATTGTCTAGTTGATGGCACCCAGAGAAGGCCCATCCTGTGTGGTCTTATCGGACGCTGGGAGGTATGTGGCAAAAGATGGTTTCGTACATATCCAGATCCCAAGCCATGTAAAGGTGATAATCAGCACCTTGAAGCGTGTTCGGAGACAGATAGGGAGCCAGTGCAGCTCACGGAGGATGGGTGTAACATGGGTGTATCTCAGTACACCCAGTATCGCTCGTGCGACTGCATTCTGGACCAATTGTATCATCTTTTAACCACCCCATAATCTCTTGCGGGGTTGAGTCTGGGAAACTGAATGGAGATAGCAGAGTGTTTTAATGGCTTCAAGAAGCTTCTTCAGCTCTGATTGGATGGTGGGGCATGGAAGAATTTATATTCCTTGCAGGCAGCTAGTCATTTGCATCTTTTTAGAGAGTCGTTGAGGCCACCTGGAGGTT
Source organism: Thamnophis elegans (assembly GCF_009769535.1). Taxonomy (NCBI): domain Eukaryota; kingdom Metazoa; phylum Chordata; class Lepidosauria; order Squamata; family Natricidae; genus Thamnophis; species Thamnophis elegans. The sequence continues at coordinate 71,400,049 of NC_045549.1, read as the reverse complement.
TATATGTGTCCTTGAAGAGCCCTCTCTCAACAGAGGGGAAGGGATACGACGTCATCTATCTCCAGTCTACAAACCAGTCCTTTCAGCAGTTCCAAGAAGGCCCCACAATCATTTGCTGACCCTGAGGATACAGATAAACCTCCAGGTGGCCTCAATGACTCTCTAAAAGGATGCAAATGACCAGCTGTCTGCAAAGAATATAAATCCTTCCATTCCCCACCATTTAGTCAGAGCTGAAGAAGCTTCTTGGATGAGAAGCGAAATGTCTTAAAAAGCAAAATAAGTTGCCTCCTGAAAAAGCACTTTTGGGACAACCATGACATGGATGAGTGAGAATCTCTACAGACATCTAGCTATGCAATTTTGGATGAACACCCTTGCAATGATGTGGGAGTAGGAATGGATTTCCAGAGGAAAAATTGCAGACTACAGGAACCAGGAGCACCACTCAGGTGACACTGAGGACACAGTCAAACCTCCAAGTGGCCTCAACGATATTGTGCTTAATAACTGCACATGATGCCTTAGCAACCACAACCTGAATTGTCATTGTACACTGACAATCACATTTAATTTTGTTCTACAAGCTGCAATGACAATAAAGTAAACTAAACTAAACATCATCCAACCAAGATGGGAGCTGGCTGCTCAGCGATATCTATCCTCCGGTCAGCCAAACATTAGAATGTGGCTGACTCATCAATTAGGAATTGTGACTGAAGGCTCCATCCCCCTTCAGCCCTGACCATTGTCAAAACTGAATTCATGTCAGAATGCTCAAGGATATGAACAATCCCACATCCCAATCAAATTCAGGCTTGATACAGTGTGTTTTGAGTGGGAAGCAGGAAGGACCAAGTAGCGCTCAGGTAAAATGGAAAGATATGCACTAGAGAAAACCTTTGTACTTCTAACCTCTACCTTCAATGCAAATAATTCAATCCTGACCCAATTGTTTACAAATTTTTAACTTTAATCAGAACTAAATGAGATTTCTATCTTAATTTGCTCTTTAAAGTTTCCCTGCTGAAATAAAGAGATAGGTTCATTAAAGAAGAAAGAGTGTCAATTCCAATTTTCCTGCTTGTGAATGTTAATGACTATTAAAGTGATCAAGAAAGGAAGAAGAAAGGAAGGAAGAAGAAAGGAAGGAAGGAAGGAAAGGAAGAAAGAAAGAAAGAAAGAAAAGAGAGAGAAAGGAAGGAAAAAAGGAGAAAGAGAAAGGAATGATGGAGAGAGAGAAAGGAAGTAAGAGAGAGAAAGTGAAAGAAAGAAAGAAAGAAAGAAAGAAAGAAAGAAAGAGGGAAAGAAAGAAAGAAGGAAGGAGAGAGGGAAAGGAAAGAAGAAAGGGAGAGAGGGAGAAAGGAAGAGAGAAAAGAAAGAAGGAAAGGGGAGAGAAAGGAAGGAAGGAGACAGAGAGAAAGAGAAAGAACTAAAGAGAAAATATCCATATTGATGGTATACAGATATATTTGGTTCAATAAATTAACCAAGAGCACTTTTTTCATATAGTTGCTTTGGGTTCTGATTAAATTATTGTCTCAACTCTCTTTCTGCTTTTGCAATTAATTAGCACTAGGACAAGTGATTGTAGATGTGGTAGATGTTACAATTTGAACAAGCAGGGATTTGGAGATGAGAAAAGAGCTTATTTGCACCAATAAGAGAGATTGATGTGTTAAATGAGTGGCATGTAGCAGAAACTTTTGAAAATTCTCCAGAACTATAAATGCTCTTGAAGAGCATCTTAAATGACCAATTAAAATAAAATAAAATAAACCTCAGGAGAAAGTGAGAAAGGACAATGAGCTCTCCTTCAAGTACTTGTTTTAGGAACTGAAGGACAATATAAACCAGCAAAGAAAGTAATCAGAAGAAAGAGTATTTGTAGACGGTTCCACCACAAATGCGCAAACGACAAAAGCGCTCCTGACTAAACCGCGGTGACAAAACCGCGCCGACGAATGAGCACTGAAACACACCGACAACAGCGCGCCGACAGAAGCGTGCTGTAACCGTAACCCTAAACCTAACCCTAAACCTAACCCTAAACCTAACCCTAAACCTAACCCTAACCCTAACCCTAACCCTAAACTTAACCCTAAACCTAACCCTAAACCTAACCCTAAACCTAACCCTAAACCTAACCCTAAACCTAACCCTAAACCTAACCCTAAACCTAACCCTAAACCTAAACCTAACCCTAAACCTAACCCTAAACCTAACCCTAAACCTAACCCTAAACCTAACCCTAAACCTAACCCTAAACCTAACCCTAAACCTAACCCTAACCCTAACCCTAACCCTAACTCTAACCCTAACCCTAACCCTAACCCTAACCCTAACCCTAAACCTAACCCTAAACCTAATCCTAATCCTAAACCTAACCCTAAACCTAACCCTAAACCTTACCTTAACTTAAATCATGCTGTTGTCGGCGCGCTGTTGTCGGCGCACTGTTGTCAGCGTGCTGTTGTCGGCGTGCTTTTGACATCGCGCTTTTAGCGTCACGGTTTTGTCGGCGCGGTTTTGTCGTTCACGCATTTGTCGGGTCACGTTTGTAGACATGAGCCCGCGCGCACACACACACACAGTTAATGTTAGTTAGCTGTTAATGCGGGGAGAGAAGTGGTTGGGTAGTAGCTGATTGGGCCACGTGATGGACATGTGGGTGCTGGACAGGGACTTGAACTTTCACTTGAGTGGGGAAAACCTGGAAGCTTTCAGATTCGGGTTTTCCCAGATGTGCCAATGTGACATCCCTAATAAAATGGAACTTTGAGGAAACTCACGCCTCGGAGTCTTCTTTCGTTGGGGGTGTTACTTGGAACCCTGACATTTAAAAGATTATGGGGGAGGAGAAGAAAGGGAAGATAATGGATAAGGTGGATTGATGAGAGAGGAGACATCAATGAGATGACCATGGAAGATCCTATAGAATATTTGCAAAGAGAAGTTGAAACAGAGGACATGGATCGACATAGCCATCAAGGGTTGCCCCTGTTTCAGTAGGAAGAAACTAATGAAACACAGGAGTTCCTTCCTGAAATTTCTCACGACGGGAAAGTGAGGGATTTTCCCTTCTTACATTATAGAGAACTCGATGATAAACCCTTGTTGCCAGGTATTTATTTATAGGGGGGAAATGTCAGGATGAAACATAATTTCTAATGTTGGATTTTCCCCCCTTACCAGTGGGAGCCCCCTTGTGGAGTACTGTGAAGCCATTACATGGGAACTCCACTCTGCTGTACAGTAGAAGCCATTTTACCGCAGTACAGTAAAATCTATTTGAAAGCACAACAGGCTATATCGTAACAGAACACACACTCCAAGGGGTGTTAGGGGTATCTTACCACCGCAGTATTCGTTTCCAGAGAGTAAGTTATCTGTGTACCAAGTTTAATTGAAATTGCTCAAGGCGTTCCAGTGTTATGCTGGTATGTACACACACACACACAGCCATGTCTATAGATAAATAGATAGATGATGATGATAGATAGATAGATAGATAGATAGATAGATAGATAGATAGATAGATAGATAGATATGTCTGTGTCTGTGTCTGTGTCTGTGTCTGTGTCTGTGTCTGTGTCTGTCTGTCTGTCTGTCTGTCGTCTATCTATCTATCTATCTATCTATCTATCTATCTATCTAATATTCCACCTGCAATTTCAATCAAGACTGGTCTATGAAGATTCCTCCTCCTCCTCCTCCTCCTCCTCCTCCTCCTCCTCCTCCTCCTCCTCCTCCTCCTCCTCCTCTTTTCTCTTTCTCTTCCTTCTCTTCCTTCTCCTCCTCCCCCCCCCAATTTTTTAGACTTAGACTTAGTATAACTTTATTGTCACTTTGAATGTATCCTAATTGGCATGCATTAAAATGAAATTTCATTGCATACAGCTCTCAAAGGTCACTACCTCCCATATACACTACATAAACATGAGAAAATAAATAAGAAAATAAATAAGGACAACATTATGTATATACCCACACACATTGTACGACACAGAGAAACAACATAGTCTTTTTTGATCTATATTTGTACATGGGAAGAATTATAGATACAAAGAAAAGAAGCAGAACTGAAGAAAACAACGGAAGTAAAAGATGATGGAAAATATCACTCACAAGATGAATAGGACAGATTTCGGTGCATCATATAACTGAATTAAATTGACTAATTTTAGAGTAACATTAACTTTGCTTTGCATAGTTAATATGTCATTTGAAAAGTACTGATAATTGTTAAAATCAAGGTAATATGCAAATATCCTTGACATCAATCAGTGCAATATGAATCACAAATCACAATGAAAAATTACAGCAATGTTTGTCTTAACTCTAAAAATAACTGTCCTAAAAATCATCAAAGCCTGTAAATATTAAAAGATGCTCACATTTTATATATGAAATAGCCCTTGTGCATCTGTTTAGAACTTTAAATGACAAAAGAGTAACAGAATAACAAAGTTGAAAGGGATCTTGATGGTCTTCTAGTCCAACCTTCAGCAGGAGACCTTAAATTATTTGAGACAAATATTTGTCCAATCTCTCCTTAAGGGGGCGGTGCTCATCTCCATTTCAAAGCTGAAGAGCCAGATTTTGATGAAAAATTGTTTTTTAAGAAGACAAAATGCAAAGAATGGTTCAAGGGAATATTAGATATTCTGTTGCATATTGCAGGAGTAGAGTAGAGTAGAGTAGAGTAGAGTAGAGTAGAGTAGAGTAGAGTAGAGTAGAGTAGAATAGAATAGAATAGAATAGAATAGAATAGAATAGAATAGAATAGAATAGAATAGAATAGAATAGAATTCTTTATTGGCCAAGTGTGATTGGACACACAAGGAATTTGTCTTTGGTGAATATGTTCTCAGTGTATATAAAAAGACATGATACATCAAGAATCATAAGGTACAACATTTAATGATACTCATAAGGTACAATTAAGCTCTCAGGAAACAATCAATATTAATATAAATCGTACAAATACAAGCAACAAAGTTACAGTCCCGCAGTCATAAGTGGGAGGAGATGGGTGATAGGAAGGATGAGAAGACTAATAGTAATAGTAATGCAGCCTTAGTGAATAGTTTGACAGTGGTGACGGAATTATTTGTTTAGCAGAGTGACGGGCGTTCGGGAAAAAACTGTGTCTTGTGTCTAGTTGTCTTAGTGTGCAGCAGTGGTGGGATTCAAATAATTTACCAACCAGTTCTCTGCCCTAATGACCAGCTGGGTAAGCGGGGCTTGGTGGTCATGTGATCATGTGGGCATGGCCAAGTCAATGTCACTCACGTCGATGGGCACTCTGCCTTAGTTGTTACAACGGTGATAAGGGTTAACTGGAGAGGCAGTTTCTGTAAGCAGGGCAATAAAGATTAGGCTAGAAACAACACCAGAATGTTTCCTTCCTGCCTTCCTTACAGGATCAGCCCTGTAAAGCAGGGAAAAAAACAAAAGATTTCTTCCAACAACCGGTTCTCCAAACTGCTTAGAAAGTTACCAACCGGTTCTCCCGAATAGGTGCGAACTGGCTGAATCCCACCACTGGTGTCCAGTGTCCTATAGGGTCCTGAGGGCAGAAGTTGAAACTATTGATGTCCAGGATGTGAGAGGTCTGTAGATATTTTAACAGCCCTCTTTTTGACTCTTGCAGTATACAGGTCCTCGATGGAAGGCAGATTGGTAGTAATTGTTTTTTTTCTGCAGTTCTAATTATCCTCTGAAGTCTGTGTCTGCCTTGTTGGGTTGCAAATATGTGTGTTTTCTTAAAACATATTCTGTCTGGTGTGTCTGTGCGCACACACAAACACACACGGACACGGACACATACTCTCAATAAGGCCAAGAGGAGATTAAAAATTCACCAGGCATCTTTATTGCAAAGCACCTGACATTGTCTGAGATTTAATCTGAGCTAAACACCATAAAAATGCCTTTGATAATAATAGAATGGAAAATACGAAATGGATTCTTAGGTGGAAAAGTAAGTGGGTGAAAAAATAATATGGTATAATGAGAAAGAATTTATAAATCAAAATCAAACTTAGAATATGACAGAGAGAGGGAGCCTCCAGATACGACATCTAAATATCTGTGGGAGGAAATAAAATGTAAGCTTAGAAATGGGAGACATAAATAACTGGCATCTCTGTAAATTACTACACAAAAAAATATTCTTTCTCCTGACTGCTTATTTCTCTTTAAAATCATTTAAAATGACTTGGAAGTCATTTTAAAGGGTCCTTCATGGCAAGTGACTTTTAGCCATACAGATCTAGGGGTCCATATTTTCTGAGCCCCTTTTCCACATAACCACCAATTTTTTTTAAAAAAAAAAAAGAGGCAGAAAATTTTAATGTTAATTCTTGGAGGCCACCATCTTTTAAGAGCATTTTGTTCGTCTTCTTAGGGTCAAGGATGTTGAACAAGCCCCATCCCGTTCAAGAGGACAATGTACAACTTTTATTAATTGACTGTGGATTCTGCTCATTCACATCCAGCAAGTTTTTCAAGGGAAGATTTACAGTCACAGACCTTATCTGTCTTGGAAAGCTGCCAGGCCGATATCTGCAAAACTTGGCAAGGAGTCTCGGAGAATCATGAACCATTTAAGCGAAATAATTGTCTCCTGCAAACTCCACTCCCCTTTCGCTCCTCTTTTATTTCCTCTGGGGGGGGGGCATTCATCGTCCACCTGTGGCCTTACTCCCAGGTCGACCCCTGTTCTTTAGCTGTTCCCTTCGTCTGGAAACTCTGCACATGCGCACAATGGGAACAGTCTCCAGCTGTTTGTCTGCCTCACTGATTTTTGACTCCGAAGGCAGCTGATAACTGTCAGATGACCCCGGCCCCCTCTCTGCCTCCGACACAGAGTCCTCATCAGAGCCTTCCCCAGACTCCAGGACTGGCCCATGTTCCTCCCCAACCTCCTCACTGTCCGAATCTGCTGCCAGCTCTGCTGGCTGCTGGCGAGCCATAACCATAGGCCAGTATGGAAAACATCTATGCACTTAACATTTACCTCAGTTTAACCCCTCAGAATGCATGGAGAGAGGAATGGTCCAAGGTTAACTTCTTGTGGCCTGACCATTAGTGATCTCTCTCCCAAGCCACCAGTTCTGAGCTGCCTTCCTCTGTCTTCGGTGAAATTGAACAGAATCAGGTGTGATTCAGGAAGAAGTGCCTCTGGCTTGCATCAGTGAGGTTGGAAAGATTCCCCTTGTTGTGATTATTTATTTATTTGTTTGTTTGTTTGTTTGTTTGTTTGTCTTGTATGCCGCCCACTCCCGGAGGACTCCGGGTGGCTCACAAAAGACAAGGGAAAGGGGGGAACGAGACAAAGACAACATATTAAAAACAAAACCAACATTCACAATTTCTGTGGAGGTAGATGCTTCTCAGCTCCCCCCAGCCTGCTGGAAGAGCCAGGACCTGGTGGCTTTGCGGAAGGCCGGGAGTGTAGTAAGGGTCTGGATCTCAACAGGGAGCTCGTTCCAGATTGTGGTACTGACATGCAAAGAATTAAATGTCTTGTACAAAATTTCCCTGATGTGTCTTCTCTGGTTTCCTTAGAAGACCTCCACAAAACAACGCCAGAGGCAAGTCGCCTGGAGAGCTGAATTCAATACTTTATCAATGATGAGGCCTCTGCTATACTGTTGTGGCCTACCAGCGGTCAGCGGAGCTGGCAGCAGATTCAGACAGTGAGGAGGTTGGGGAGGAACATGGGCCAGTCCTGGAGTCTGGGGAAGGCTCTGATGAGGGCTCTGTGTCAGCCAAGGTCGAATTAGATCCCTACTTTTAGATGTAGTCAAATCTCCTTTAATTCAGATCTAACTTTTGGTTAAACCGCAAACCCATCCATGGTGCCTTCTTAGTTGGAGTATGTAATAGTTTATTATTGTCTTCTTTGATGTTCTTTCCTACCTTCATAGTTTAGCCCTGGGATTTCCCAATGTTCTTGCATCCTAGTTATTAATTTAATTGAAGCCAGGTTAGCTAAGTTCTGCCTACTATCTCTAATAACAGCTGTGTTTAGTAGCTATTAAGAGGAAGAAATGACTACTCTCTGTAGAAGAAATAGCAGCTGTGTTTAGTAGATATTAATGGAGGAAAAAAATCTTGTATCACTCTGTAGAAGAAACAATTCTTTAAAAACTTTGGATACCACATATAAAAGCAAACTTATTTCAAATATTGGTGGCTTCATTTTGAGGTCTATCTGTTTTACGCACAAGTGATTCCCTATTCCCTTCTGACAGGATGTTTTTAATAAGTAGATATTATCCACAACCTTGGAATTGAGTTATTTGTAAAAGTAATAAAGGCAGGATATACAAACAAACAAACAAATTCTCAATTGTCCTTCATCGAAACTTTGCTTATGCCAACTTGGGCCAACTTTGCTGAATGATGAAGTCATCTAAGCAGCCAAAAAAGTTAATACAATCTTGGGTTAATGTAACGCGCTCTACTTGAGGCTGCCCTTGAAGAGTGTTCGAAGACTTCAGTTAGTCCAGAATGCAGCCGCACGAGCGATAGTGGGGGTACCTAGGTACACCCACGTTACACCTATCCTCCGCGAGCTGCACTGGCTTCCCATTGATCTCCGGACACGTTTCAAGGTGCTAGTTGTTACTTTTAAAGCCCTACATGGTTTAGGACCTGGCTACCTGAGAGACCGCCTCCTGCCATTTACCTCCCAGAGACCTATAAGATCACACAGACTAGGCCTCCTCCGGATTCCATCTGCCAGTCAACGTCGGCTGGTGACTCCCCGGGGGAGGGCCTTCTCTGTAGCTGCCCCAGCCCTATGGAACGATCTCCCCATAGAGATCCAGACCCTTACTACTCTTCCGGCCTTCGGCAAAGCGATTAAGACCTGGCTGTTCCGGCAGGCCTGGGGCTGTTGATTTATCCAGCCCCATATGAATGTTGTGGAATTTTAATGTCTGTTCCTTTTAATTTTTATATGTTTCCCCTTCCTGCCTTTATCTGTAAGCCGCCCTGAGTCTCTCGAGAGTGGGCGGCATACAAATCCTAATAAACTGCAAACTGGGTTGTATAAACAGAGGCATCGACTCAAAATCATGTGAAGTATTAGTACCGCTTTATAAAATCCTAGTAAGGACAGACCTGGAATAACTGCATCCAGTTTTGGATAGCACACTAGAAAATAAAGGTGTTGAGGCTTTGGAAAAAGTTCAAAGAGAGGATCAAAGGAAGGCCTGGAGACTAAAACATATGAAGAAGGGTTGCAGGATTTGGGTTTGGCTAGTCTAGAGAGAGAAAAAGAACTAGAGGTGACATGATAGCAGTATTCCAGTATTTTCAAAGCACCAGAAACAATGGTTGGAAACTGGTGAAGGAAAGAAGCAACTGGAATTAAGGAGAAACATTCTTAGCAGTTAGAACAATTAACCAGCAGCCGCGCGAGCGATCGTGGGTGCACCTCGGTTCACCCACGTAACACCTATCCTCCGCGAGCTGCACTGGCTGCCTATTGGTCTCCGGATACGCTTCAAGGCGCTAGTAGTCACTTATAAAGCCCTTCATGGTATTGGACCTGGGTACTTGAGAGACTGCCTGCTGCCAATTACCTCCACTAGACCAATTAGATCCCACAGACTAGGCCTCCTCCGAATTCCATCCACCGGCCAATGTCAACTGGCAACTACCCGGAGGAGAGCCTTCTCTGTGGCTGCTCCGACCCTCTGGAATGAGCTCCCCGTGGAGATTCGTACCCTCACCACCCTCCAGGCCTTCCGCATAGCCCTTAAAACCTGGCTGTTCCGACAGGCCTGGGGCTAAAGATCTGCTGCCCTTATCTCGAATGGTATGATTGTTGTGCTTTTTAACTATGTATAGTTTTGTGTTCTTGTTAAACTGTTTGTATCCCCCCTTCCCTTTTTGAGTTGTGAGCCGCCCTGAGTCCCCTTAGGGAAAAGGGCGGCATATAAATGAAATAAAACTCAAACTCAAACTCAAACTCAAACTAACCAGTGGAACAACTTGCCTTTAGAGGTTGTGGGTGCTTTATCACTGGAGGTTTTTAAGAAGACACTGAACAGTCACTTGTCTGAGATGGTATAGAGTATCCTGCTTGGAGGGGGCTGGACTAGAAGACCTCTAAGGTCCCGGCTTTGTTCTATTCTATCAATTAGGTGCCGCTTCACTAGGCCTATTTGTTGAGGGCCACACCGATAAATTGTTGGGATGTTGCAAGGACTGAAGGCATCTAATATTATCTCTGGTTGCATCTTCTTTTTCTTTCAATAATGTCCCTGTTTTAATAACGGCAGGAAGCTTTTTTCCGTAATACTAGCCACCTGCAAATACATTTTGCAATTATTTAAAGACTTGGAATCATTTCAGGGACAGCAGATAATTAGAAGTGGCATTCTGCCGGTTGGCCTCGAACCGGGGCGAAACGGTAATTGTGGCGGTGGGAGACTCCGCCCACCTGCCCAGATGTCATCGCAGATGCTCTGCATATGTTCAGAAGCTCCTCGCACAAGTCTGTGTGCTCCCAGTTCTGAAGCTATAGCAAAGATTGGAGCAATTCAAGCCTGCATAGAATTCTCACAATTAAAGATAAATCATACATAAAAGATGGATCACATACATGATCTTTTTTGTGACGAGAACACATGTATCATGTTTTATGCCACTAAGTGCCTGACTAAGGTTTTAGACCCTCTTAATATGTTTTCACTTTGCTCTTCTAAAATTCTGTCCTAAAAATTCTAGGATGTCCAGAAAGAGATATATTATATCCTAAAAGTCGGAAAAAAAATATTGCATATGTATCATTAGCTGTTTAGCAAATAATTATGTTATAATAACACCATGGAAGTTTGAGGAGTATAGCACTTTAGTTTCAAATCCAATTTTGTTCTAATCTTGAAAATAATTTAATTGGGACCATTGTTAGAATATTTTAGTTATTTCATTATTTAACTAAAATGTTCCAACAACAGTCCCAATTAAATTATTTTCAAGATTAGAACAAAATTGGATTTGAAACTAAAGTGCTATAGTATTTATATAACTAAAATGTATATTTTATATATAAATTTATCTCTCTCATTGGCTAACTAATAATTGGTATAGGTGTAATTAGTTTCCTTATTATCTATCATTCCTTTTATCCTTTCCCCATTTTTTAGGTATTTAAACATTTCTCCACTACTGTAACCTAGACTAATCTAACCCCCTTTTTATCTAAAAGTGTAAAATCACTTTTTTTAATTGATAGTAGTATTTGATAAATTTTAGCCTAATAGATTCCTGAAAGAAAGGTCATTTTACACTTGCAAAATGACCTTTAATTTCATACCATAAAGATTTCATTTTCCTTGTTATATTTAGTTTATCTTCTGGGAGAATGGGAAAAGAGCTAAAAATGTCAGCATTCTTTTGCCAAATCCTACTCATTACTAAACCTTCAAGGATTAGAAGAAACAGAATTTTCAATGACACCCTAAACTATAAATCACCACTCTAACTCCCGAAGGCAGAATTTTTATCTGAACGTGAAGGTGTTAAAGCTTGCCCTAAAGATGCTTTTCAAAAGGCAACTGGGCATTGATTTTCCTTGAAGACTTTCCGATTTTCATCCATTCGGTTCAGACTGAATCAGTGGTGGGTTTCAAAAATTGTTCGAACCTACTCTGTGGGTGTGGCCTCCTTTGTGGGAGTGGCTTGCCACCCATGTGACCGGATGGGAGTGGCTTGCCACCCATGTGACCAGATATGAAGATGCCAACGACACTTGTCAGAACCACCTTAAATTACCTCACACACAGCACTGGCATGGATAAGAATATGATGTAAACTTGTTTTTTAAAAGGCATCTTTGGTTTGCGTTAAAACAACTTCAACACACGCAATGTTCTGATTGCACCACAAATGCAGTAGTCATCCTTACCTTTCACAGAGGCACTGAGTTTTATAAATATGAGCATGATAGTGTAGAATAATCATATCCAAGGACCAGTGGTGGGTTTCAAAAAATTTTGGAACCTCTTCTGTAGGTGTGGCCTGCTTTCCGGGTCCACTGGTGGAACCTCTTCTAACCGGTTAGGTAGATTTGATGAACCGGTTCTACCGAATAGGTGTGAACTGGTAGGAACCCACCTCTGGACTGAATGGTGGAGAATAGAAGGATTTATATTCCTTGCAGTTCTCTAGTCATTAGAATTAGGTAAGCTCCCCGTTGGGAGAGCGAGTACCTTCAGAGAAGCATTGTTAAGAGTTGTGTTGGAGAACACACAAACCAGCATACAGAGACACTGCAGTTTAAATAGGCTTTTACTTTCATGGAAATAGAGGTATCAGAGTCCATCAAACAGTCCAAGTCATACAGGGATAAGACAGTCAGTCATCAATGTCTTTCAGTTAAGGGATAATCCAAATAACATAGTCCAGTATCATATATTCAGTCCGGTACACAAAGTTTGCTAACAGTTGCAAAACTTACAATAGCTCACAGCACTTCCAGATCAGCCCAGCATCTAACAAACAGAGAGAGCTAACAGACATTCTGGCTCCCTCTTAGGGACGGTTGAGGAAAAACAGCAACCAATCACATTTTACAATATGGTTTAAAGAAACAGTTACACCATTGTTATTGCCAACCCAACCGTTAGAATTGAGGGCACATAGAGGTTCTTTTTGTGCCCTGAATAATGCAAATGGATGTAGAACCTCCTTGGAACTGCTGAAAGGCAGGGGTGGGCTGTGGGGTTCCACCACAAAACCGCGTTCGACTAAAGCCCGCTCAACGAAACCGCGTAGCTGACGTCATCACAGGGCAACAACAGCGCGGAAATAGAAGCACGCTGTAAACGCTAAACCTAAAATTAACACCTAAACCTAACCCCCCTAAACCTAATCCTAAACCTAACCCTAAACCTAACCCTAAACCTAACCCTTAACCTAACCCTAAACCTAACCCTAAACTTAACCCTTAACCTAACCCCAAACCTAATCCTAATCCTTAACCTAACCCTACACCTAACCCTAACCCTTAACCTAACCCTAAACCTAACCCTAACCCTTAACCTAACCCTAAAGCTAACCCTAAACCTAACCCTTACCTTAAGTTGAATCGGCTTGCTTTCAAAGCGCTATTTAAAGCGCCCTTCTTTCTCCACGCTCGCTGTTGTCGCCCTGTTGATGATGTCAGCGACGCGGTTTAATCAGGCGCGCTTTAGTCAAGCGCGGTTTTGTCGTGCCATGGGGCTGTGGTAGATTCCAAACTGATGACATGTTTAACCCTCCCCTCTCTCAACCCGTTCTTCTCCTACAATGATCCCTTGACTACAACTTCTCCTTAGAACTTCTTGTTGCTTCTCTCTTCAAAATTGTCTGCATCTTAGGGCAATCTGATAACTCTTTCCACTCCATGATGTCTCCATTCCAGTTTTGCCTTCTTTTCTTTCCAGCCATTCTCCTTTTACTAAAACTCTTATTTCTGTCTCTTCCAAAGTCTTATTTGGTTTTATTTTACCTTTTTTTTTTTCTCTTTTGCAAACTGGCTAGGTTTTGTTGGTTCTCTGGCGACAGAGTGACAGCTCTTTAATGAGCTCCTGATCTTTTTATTTACTTTACTTCTAGCTTTAATCAAGTACAGTAGACCCGGTCCCTTTTTTTTTCTGGTTTTATTTAATTCCTTATCTCCCTTTTGATTTTTATTTATTTTCAATTTTTTTTTAGTCGTCAGAATAAAGATCTGCGGGTATCGTGGAGTTTTGTACATGCTTTCAAACTAATTGAGGGTGTGAAAGCTGTAAAGCGGGAACAAAAAAGAATCTGAAAAGAAAGGGAAGAATAAACCTAAGATTTTGCAGAGAAGAAATCCCAAACAAGACAAGATCGCAACAACTTCTAAGCAGCCAGAGACAAAAGGACTAACTTGTCTTAAGGACATTGTCTGTAAGTCTCCCTCTCCTTGTAACCTCTATTAACAATTCTTACCCCTCATTAGATGGGGAAGTGGATAATTTCCTTCCTCTGAAGATGAGGCTGTAATGGGAGGTAGAGGGGAAGCTGCTGTTTATATTAGGTACTAGCTGTTAACCCGGCATTGCCCGGATATTTGTTTATCCCAATCCTGTATTAGACATTCACAAATGTCTGGACCAAATGTAATTTCTGATGTTGGGTTTTCCCCCTTACCAGAGGGAGCCCCCTTGTGGAGTACTGTAAAGCCGTTAAAATGGCAACTCCACAATGCTGTGCAGTAGAAGCCATTTTAAGGCAGTACAGTAGAAGCCATTTTAAGGCACACACAACAGGCTGCATCTTAACAGAACACACACACACCAAGGGCTGTTAGGGGTGTCTTATACAGTATTTGTTTCCAGGGAGTAAGTCATCTGTACCAGGTTTGGTTGAAATTGCTTGAGGCGTTCCAGAGTTATGCTGGAACATGCACACACACAGCCATTATATCTATATCTATATCTATATCTATATCTATATCTATATCTATATCTATATCTATATCTATATCTATATCTATATCTATATCTATATCTATATCTATATCTATATCTATATCTATATCTATATCTATATCTATATCTATATCTATATCTATATCTATCTATATCTATCTGTATCTGTATCTGTATCTGTATCTGTATCTATCTATCTATCTATCTATCTATCTATCTATCTATCTATCTATCTATCTATCTATCTATACCTACCTACCTACCTACCTACCTACCTACCTACCTATCCACATCCACATCCACATCCACATCCACATCCACATCATCCATATCCATCCACACACACACACACACACAGAGAGAGAGAGAGAGAGAGAGAGAGAGAGAGAGAGAGAATGAAGATTTGGATGTGGTTGCTAAAAATTGTCTTCTAAGAACTCCAACAGCCTTTAAATATTATATTACATAAACTCTTGCCTAGCAATCAAAATGCAGATGAATTAAAAACTTTCATGGAGAACCATCATTCCAAATCAACCCCCTGAACTAAAATCCACAAATTATTTGATGGACATGTTGAAGGTTTTTTCGATGAAAATGAGGAGTCAGAATGGCATTATAGCAGTGTTCCAATATTTGAGGGTGTCAGAGTGCACACAATGTGACTATGTGAGACAACCCAGTAGCAAATACAGTAAATCGAGGTTTTCATTTAAATAATGGTTTTATCTACAAAGAATATATACATATACATACTTTAGTCAGACTTTAAACAAATCAGCAATTATAGCACGGAAGCATGGAGATATATATATATATATCCCAACTGGGCCTCTTATTATTACAGCTTCTTAAAGTGATATCAGCCCCAAAACCTTGCTGACTCATTCCCAGCATTATATCATCAAAGCAGCTGGTCAGCTCTTAAATCATTACTCTGACAGAGGGTCTGCCAAAATGAAGAGGGGGGTCAATCTATTCTCCAAAACACCTGGAGGCAGGACAAGTATCAATGGATGGAAACCAATCAAGGAGAGAAGCAATCTGGAACTAAGTAAAAATTTCCTGACAGTGAGAACAATTAATGAAGAAGAGACTAGACAATGATTTGTCTGGAATCACATAAGGTTTTCTGCTTGAGCAGGAAGTTGGAGTAGAAGACTTCCAAGGTCCCTTCCAACTCTGTTATTCTATTATTATTTTGCTTTGTTTCATATCTCTGATAGGCTGGTTGCAGTGCTCTGTATTTGGAACAAGTACCATTACAAGGTTCCTAATTAAAATGTGATTGCACTTGAGAGATAAAGAAATAACAGTTGTATTTTAAAAGAGACCCATGGTGCATTGCCATGGCTACCTTAGATGAGGGGGAAAGATCTGGCGGAAACTATTCAATTCTGATAAACCAAGAATTCTCCGCTGATTGACTCTTTCAAATTAATCAGCTGCCCAGTGTTAACATGATTAGCATTGTACTGTATTTCTGCTTTATAAAGTAAAAAAAAAATAAGATTATTAAGTAAAGGTAAAGGTTCCCCTTGCACAGATGTGCTAGCTGTTTCCTATTCTAGGGGGTGGGACTCATCTCCGTTTCAAAGCCGAAGAGCCAGCCCTATCAGAAGACATCCCCGTGGTCATGTGACCGGCATAACTAAATGCTGAAGATGCACGGAAGGTTGTTACCTTCCCACCAAAGGTGGTTCCTATTTTTCTACTTGCATTTTTACATGCTTTTGAACTCCTGGGTGTGCAGAAGCTGGGACAAGTAATGGGAGCTCACTCCATTGCATGGTGCTAGGGATTCGAACTGCTGAACTGCTGACCTTTCTGATCAACAAGCTTAGCATCTGATCAGTATGTATGTATGTATGTATGTATGTATGTATGTATGTATGTATGGCAGCCCAACTCATTCTTGGTGAATCCAGCTGTCTTACAAAAATAAAACTTGACTGCAAAAACCAACAATGTCTCCCAACAACTGGTAGCGGAAATTGCAGGTGGGCTGTCCCATCTGCGCCAGCTCTATGCTGTTCGATTTAGCCACATTTTTGAGGCCGGGCACATGCGCATCAGGGGTGGTTTCTGGCAAGCACTACTGCCGGTTCGCTAGTGGGTGCGCTGTGCAATTAAAATTCTCCTGTGCATGCTCAGAAGTGAAAAACAAGATGGTGGTACCTATGGCGCCACCTGGAAAACTGTTTCAGGAGCGTGGCCAGCCTGGATCACTCCCTGTTCCAGTGACCCAAGCCGCCAACCCACTACTGGTTCAGCCAAACCGGTTCAAGCTGGTAGGAACCCACCACTGATGCGCAGAAGGCATGCGCGTGAGCAAAGCACATGCATGGAAGGCCCGGTGCATGCACGGACCATGCACGCACATGCGAAGCGAGTATGCATTTGGGCGGCGAACTGCTGGTAAGAATAAGTGAAACTTATCCTCTTATCCTCTTTTAAAAAGGCTGAACTCAGCTGGCCATGTAGGTTCACCATCCCGGACTTATACCTTCCTTTCTTCTTTCCTTCCTTCCTTACTCACTCACTCACTCATTCCTCCCTCTTAAAGTTGCTAAAGTACCTTATATGTCTTGCACATAAACTTTTCCTAAGTGGAGCGGCCAGGAAAAAGGAACCCCAGTTAATTATTAATGACAAAAAAAGGGCTGACTAATAAAATTAACTTTCAATATTTCATGGATTCATAGAGCAAAGTGTCCTTATGGTCACATTCTCCCAAACGATAAAGGCTCCTATACTTTGGTTCCTTGTACTTGTTTTCATCCACAATTTTAATAAGCATCATCGGAACAAATACTTCCAGAGTAATAACAGAGTAACAGAGCCGAGGTGGCGCAGTGGTTAAATGCAGCACTGCAGGCTACTTCAGCTGACTGCAGTTCTGCAGTTCGGCAGTTCAAATCTCACCGGCTCAGGGTTGACTCAGCCTTCCATCCTTCCGAGGTGGGTAATATGAGGACCCGGATTGTTGGGGGCAATATGCTGACTCTGTAAACCGCTTAGAGAGGGCTGAAAGCCCTATGAAGCGGTATATAAGTCCAACTGCTATTGCTATTGCTATAATGAATCTTCATTGCTCAGTCTTCTTATTCTCTGAAGATTGTGGTGAAATTGCAGAGGTAGTCAAATTATTAGGGCTGTGGGTATAGAAACGACTATTCTATAAAAGTAAAAAAGTTGAGATTTGATATTAATTCCTTATCTATTGCACCGAAGGGAGTTGGAAGTCGATGCCTTTTCTTTCTTTTCCCCCCTTTTCTTTTCCTCCCTTTTCTCTTCCCCTTCTCTTTCCCTATTTTTCTTATTATTCACTTTGTATTTTCTTTGCGTGCTACATTTATAAACTAATAAAAATTGTTAGTATAGAGATCATTAGGAGTCTCCAGTGATCAAAAAATATCTCAAAATTGTGTCTCTCTCAATCACAAATGATCAAAAGCTGCACCCCCCTTTTTTAAGAAGGTGACCAGGAAAAGTATAGTAATATAATTCAGTAGTCATAAAAATATATTTTAGCTTGCATTAGGATGTGCGTTTTCTCCCCAAATCGGTATTTAAATGGTGGGTAGGATATTTCTTCAAATTTGAGAACTTCATCTGAGCCATCAAAGGAAAAAAGAGAGAAAGAGGGAAGGGGGAGAAAGGAGTCTCTCGGAGGAATTTAAGTTTTGATCCACACATTAGCTTGATTGGCATGCATAATTTTTGACAAATTCCACGAAGACCTCTAGCCTCAAGTCCAGAAGCTCCTCTGAGATTACGGGAGGAAATATTAGGAACGTTGCAATATATTAGAAGTCAGTCCTCATTTGACAGGTAAATGGTGATTTATAAATGCTTCCATTTTTTATTTAACACATCCATTTATATATAATGGCATTCAGAATAGCATCACCGTATTCCTATCAACCCCTTTATCCTTAGTGTCAAAATTTGTCTCCTCTTATTTCAATTCTCTTATTATTTATTAACCAAGGAAAGCATTATCTTAGGCCTGAAAATAAATATTAATACATTCTCCCTTTTGATGTTTGTCATAGTTTTAATATGTCCCAAACCCAGGTTTTTTTAAAAAAAAATATATTACCAGCTGGATCCCCATGCTTTGCTATGAAATTATGACTTTGGGCTGGAATAGAATGGAGTGGAGAGGAATGGAGTGGAGTGGAACAGAACGGAATGGAATGGAACAGAGCAGAGCAGAGCAGAACAGAACAGAACAGAATAATGGAAAATAAATTAGAGTAGAGTAGAGTAGAGTAGAGTAGAGTAGAGTAGAGTAGAGTAGAGTGGAGTGGAGTGGAGTGGAGTGGAGTGGAGTGGAGTGGAGGAATGGAGTGAAATGGAATAGAATAGAATAGAATAGAATAGAATAATGGAAAATAGATTAGAATAGAGTAGAGTAGAATAGAATAGAATAATGGAAAATAGATTAGAATAGAATAGAGTAGAGTAGAGTGGAGTAGAGTAGAATATTATTTTTCTTTGGTGCAAATGCTCTCAGTGCACATAAAAGATAAGATACATTTATCACGAATCATACTTAATGATAGTCATTGATTGGAACAGAGTTCTGTTTGGATGGGGAGAGGGAGTAGAATGTCTAAGCTCTCAGCCCACAGGCCGGATGAGTCACGTGCTGGCCACACCCACCCCCGATTTAGTGAAGGGGTAGTATCATGTTAACATAATGCAACTGGCAGTTGGAACAAAGTTCTTTTCAGATGGGGAAGGGGAAGTGGAATGTCTAGATCCTTAGCATCAGAGAGTGTTAATATAATACTGTATTTGAGTATTTTTGAGTATTTATTAACACTTATAGGCCGCCCTTTTCCCTGAGGGGACTCAGGGCGGCTTACATAAAATGAGGGGAAGGGATATACAAACAATAACACATACAATACAATACTGTATAAGCACTACTAATGATCAGGCGGTCATTTCAAAAAATCCTTTCTTAGCGAGCACCTAGAAGCCAAGAGAAACATTACGTGCCAAATTTCAAGTTTGTAGACTACGGTTCTGGAGATTTCGTGATGAGTGAGTGGCACTTGGCTTTCATATATATATTTATAGATTACTTCAGCCAAGCTATATTAAACTGTTGAGTCAAAAGCAGTGTGTTGCATAGATAAATAGTCTTAATAGTCTTGTAAATCAGTAATTGTGCTTTATTATCAGTTCTCATTTAAACAAAGGAACAATGTGTCTCAGTCTATAAATCTATTTATTCTATCAATAACATGCCTGGCTTGCATATTGGTCTTTGAGTCTAGAAGCACTGTATGATGAAAACCAGATTAAATCATCAGCTGGGCTTGTTTTTAATACTTCCACTGTATTTACATCACCCAATCGTAAGAATTATCCTGGCAGCTTAAGCAAGCAAGCAAATGAACAAAGAAAAAAATTGAATAAAAACATTTGCAAAATAAAAAACACCTGATCAACATGTGTTCAGGAACCAAAGCAATATTAAATGACCATATTTATTCTTTACAGCATTGGTGATGAGACCCATCTATGTTAACGATACATTGAGCTAATTCATTATTAAGTCAATTAAATAAATGAAACGCATTTCAGGAGCCAGGGTTTAAAAGGGTATTGAAACGTGAAGATGCAATCTTTTAGTTCAGATAAACTTATTTATGTCAGCGTTAAAAACAACCGAGTCCATTCTTTTTCTTTTCTCTTTTTAAAGAAGCAAATAGACCTGACTGTCATGTTCTTTTCACAGAAAAAAAAGGACAAGTGTTTTATACAGGATATAGGCTAAAACCCAATGCATTAGTTTTCACTTTTAATCGAAAGAAGATTTAAAGACAGGTCGGAGAGGTGAAAAGTTTCTGCACTGTTTCACAGCTTTCTTGACATGTTGCGTTAAAATTATGTCACAGGATTCAGACTAATGGAGCCTGCGTGCACACACACACACACACACACACACACACACACACACACACAGACACAGAGAGAGAGAGACAGACAGACAGACAAAAACATCAATGTTGTCAGTGGAAATGTATTGGTATTTTAAAATAAAATGTTTTATATGTCTACTTAGAAATAATTATTTGGTGGTCAAGTCTTGCTTAGAGTATCATCTATATATGTCTTTGTCTTTGTCTTTGTCTTTGTCTTTGTCTTTGTCTTTGTCTTTGTCTTTGTCTTTGTCTTTGTCTTTGCCTGTCTGTCTGTCTGTCTGTCTGTCTGTCTGTCTGTCTGTCCATCCATCCACCTATCTATCTACCTACCTACCTGCCTGCCTACCAGTGGTGGGTTTCAAAAATTGTTGGAACCTACTCTGTGGGTGTGGCCTCCTTCGTGGGAGTGGCTTGCCACCCATGTGACTGGATGGGAGTGGCTTGCCGCCCATATGACTGGATATGAATTAGTACTTAGGTCGGTCCAAGTAGCTATTCAGAAACTCTGGCATTGAAGCCTGCAAGTCTTAAAGCTGTCAAGTTACAAGATCCTTGCCAGTGGTGGGTTTCAAAAAATTTTGGAACCTCTTCTGTAGGTGTTGCCTGCTTTCCAGGTCCAGTGGTGGAACCTCTTCTAACCCGTTCGGTAGATTTGACGAACCGGTTCTACCGAATAGGTGCGAACTGGTAGGAACCCACCTCTGCTGCCTACCTTCCCAATCTATCTATATCTATTGTATCTATATCTATCTCTTTATCTCTATATCTCTCCATCCATTCATCCATCCACCTATCCACTCACTTATCTATCTATCTATCTATCTATCTATCTATCTATCTATCTATCTATCTATCATCTATCATCTATCATCTATCATCTATCATCTATCCATCTATCCATCTATCCATCTATCCATCCATCCATCCATCCATCCATCCATCCATCCATCCATCCACCCACCCGTTTTCTTGCAGGTATTTCATAACCCAACTAGGTAACATCATCAGTCCTTCATATATATATAAGGGAAGAGATCCTCAGTTATTGGGAAACTGAAACACAGAAGTAGGTATGACAAACCCATTTTGAATTCTTACTCCCAAGAAAATGTCATCCATGTATTTCTAGGCATTATGGTTTGACCTTAAGTTCCACCAAATTCATTGGGATACATTGTTTTTGTATCAGCTCAGCTTGAGAACAAAGCACATTGAATCCAATGTTTCTCATTTTTGAGTAGACAGATGTAATTGCATTGTTACCACGGTTAATCCCCAGGCTGCACTACTCTAACTTGTTACATCTGGATGGGTTTTAATGGGGATAATGCATCCTTAATTGTTGGCTTGAAAACCAGCTGTTAATGCTTTCTTTAAACACCAAGGTTTTTTGCTTTCTATGCATCCAAGAATATGGGAATTTTTTACTTTATTTCCGTTAGTAGTTTTTCTTTCCCTCTTTCTTGAATATCAAATTAAATTGAAATAAAACCAGGGCAGCTAGTCCTCAGCTTAAAACTGTCTGACAAAACAGAAATGTTGGGGTTGGTTGTGGTCCTCAATCAAGAACTGTCTGGAAAGAATGTACCCTTTGTTTAAGTCATAAAAGAAAACACACTTAGTCTGGTTCCACCACAAAACCGCGTTCAACTAAAGCGCGCTCGACAAAACCGTGTAGCTGATGTCATCCCAGCACGATGAAAAAAGCATGCTGTGAACGCTAAAGCTAAAATTAACCCCTAACCCTAAACCTAACCCTAAACCTAACCCTTAACTTAACCCTAAACCTAACCCTAAACCTAACCCTTAACCTAACCCTTAACCTAACCCTAACCCTAACCCTTAACCTAACCCTTAACCTAACCCTAACCCTAACCCTAACCCTAACCCTTAACCTAACCCTAACCCTAACCCTAACCCTAACCCTTAACCTAACCCTAACCCTAACCCTAACCCTAACCCTAAACCTAACCCTAACCCTTAACCTAACCCTAAAGCTAACCCTAAACCTAACCCTTACCTTAACTTGAATTGGCTTGCTTTCAAAGCGCTATTTAAAGCGCCCTTTTTTCTCCGCGGTTGCTGTTGTCGCCCTGCTGATGACGTCAGCGACACGGTTTAATCAGGCGCCCTTTAGTGGAGTGTGGTTTTGTCGTGCCACAACTTAGTCTTACAGGTCATGGAGCTCTTCTTAAATTTGTGCAATATCTATTTAATGCAAATGATCCGTCTATTCTGCAAAGAACCCATTTTACTAAATAAGCTACATCCAAAGCAATATCAATAGCACTTAGACTTATATACCGCTTCATGGTGCTTTTACAGCCCTCTCTAAGCAGTTTACAGAGTCAGCGTATTGCCCCCAACAACAATCTGGGTCCTCATTTTACCCACCTCGGAAGGAGGGAAAGGCTGAGTCAAGCTTGAGCCTGGTAAGATTTGAACTGCCAAATTGCAGGCAGCCGGCAGGCAGCAGAAGTAGCCTGCAGTACTGCACTCTGACCACTGTGTCACCGTGGCTCAAGCATGGCTCACCGTGGCTCAAAAGAAAGCACTTTTCTTTTGTTTCAAAAGCATCTTGATCTCC
The DNA here is from genome assembly GCF_009769535.1 of Thamnophis elegans. Lineage (NCBI taxonomy): Eukaryota > Metazoa > Chordata > Lepidosauria > Squamata > Natricidae > Thamnophis > Thamnophis elegans. The sequence continues at coordinate 71,377,052 of NC_045549.1, read as the reverse complement.
ATCCTTGGTTCTATTTACCATCCCTTTGGCAGGAAACTGACAGGAGGGCAGTTTAAAAGTTGTGTTAGAATCTGTGATAATAGCAATAGCGCATAGACTTGTATACTGCTTCACAGTGCTCTTTTAGCCCTCTCTGAGTCATTTACAGAGTCAGCATATTGTCCCCGATAATCTGGAACCTCATTTTACTAACCTTGGAAGGATGAATCAACCTGTTGGCTGTTGGCAGTCAGAATCGAACTGTTGGCTGTTGGCAGTTAGCCTACAATACTGCATTCTAAGCACTGAGGGAAGGAGGGAGGGAGGGAAACAGGCAGGCAGGCAGGCAGGCAGGCAGGCAGGCAGGCAGGCAGGAAGGAAGGAAGGAAGGAAGGAAGGAAGGAAGGAAGGAAGGAAGGAAGGAAGGAAGGGCTAGCTATAGCACTTAGACTTATATCCCATTTCACAGTGCTCTCTAAGTGGTTTACAGAGTCAGCATCTTGCCCCCAACAATCTGGGTCCTCATTTTACTGACCTCGGGAGGATGGAAGGCTGAATCAACCTTGATCCTGGTGAAATTCGATCTGCCAAATTTCTGGCAGCTGGCAGTCAACAGAAGCAGCCTGCAGTACTGCACTCTAACCATTGCGCCACTGCAGCTCTATAAAGTCCGGCTTCATACAAACAGTAAAGTAGTGCTCAACTTAACAACAGTTCATTTAGTGACTGTTTGAAGTTTCAACAGCAGGAGAAAAAAGTGACTTATGGCTGTTTTTTTCACATTTACAATCTTTGTAGTATCCCCCTGATCACGTGATCAGAATTCAGAATCTTGGCAACAGGTTCTTATTTACAGCTGTTGCTGTGTCCCAAGGTTTTAGAATGGAATAACAGAGTTGGAAGGGACCTTGGAGGTCTTCTAGGCCAACCCCCAGCTCAAGCAGGAGACCCTATGCCATTTCAGACAAATAGTTGTCCAGTCTCTTTTTGAAAGCCTCCAGTAATGGAGCACCCACAACTTCTGAAGGAAAGGTATTCCATTGGTTAATTGTTCTCACCCTAGCTACTAAATACTAGCTATTACTACTAGGTAAAGAAAAGAGGGAAGATTCAGTTTTGGAGTTGGATCTATCCTGTTGATTCTCAATTATTACAGTATCCTTCTTCCAATTTTTATATTGCAAATATCTTTCTAACTATTTTTGCTCTTCTATTTTATTCCTTGTGTGTCCAATCACACTTGGCCAATAAATTATTCTATTCTGTTCTGTTCTGTTCCACTCTACTCTACTATACTGTACTGTACTGTACTCTACTCTACTCCACTCCACTCCACTCCATTCCATTCCACTCTATTCTACTCTATTCTATTCCTCATTCCATTATTCTATTCTATTCTATTCTATTCTATGCTGTTCTGTTCTGTTTTATTCTGTTCTGTTCTATTTTCACCAGCATTCCTTACCCAGCATCCTTATTTTTGTACCAAGCAAAAAATATCAAACAAGGTTGAAACATCAGTTTTAGTTAGTCTAAGCATTTCAGTGTGCCATTTAACATGCAGGGAGTTTAACAGTAAATGTTTTTCAATTTTACATAACATTTCCAAGGCTCCCTGGGCAATAGTAGGGTTTTTTTAAAGACACATTGATATAGCTCAAAGGATTTGGCTAAAGAACACAAGATGGCAGAGATAGCATTTGCTGAATATCATGAAAGTATGATGTAATTTAGGCCACATTTATAACAGTGATAGGAAGAGATGCACTTTTTAAAACTTAAATTGTTTATTCTATGAGATTCATAGACATACAAATTCAATAGAGATAGATAGATAGATAGATAGATAGATAGATAGATAGATAGATAGATAGATAGATAGATAGATATAGATGGATGGATGGATGGATGGATGGATGGATACAAAGATAGATAGATAGATAGATAGATAGATAGATAGATAGATAGATAGATAGATAGATATAAACAGACAGACAGATAGACAGACAAATGGTAGCTAAATGAGATATAGATAGATAGACAGACAGACAGCTTCTAGATGAGATACAGATAGACAGCAAGATAGGTAGATGGATGGATGGATGGATGGATGGATGGATGGATGGATGGGTAGGTAGGTAGGTAGGTAGGTAGATGATAGATAGATAGATAGATAGATAGATAGATAGATAGATAGATAGATAGATGGACGGACAGACAGAGACAGACAGACAGACAAATGCATAAATAAGAATTTCTCATTCACAAAACCCACTAAAAATAGAAGAAACAGTATACTGCCAAAGAAATGCTAAAAGTTAAATAAAAAATGTAGGCAAAGTTGATAAAACACATATCTTTCTTCACAGAAGAAAGTATAAGAAATGCTGATTTTGGGAGGGATTATCAACCTGCAGTTTATGAGTGATAAATGTTTTTATAAGAGAATCATTTGAAGTAGTTCTAAACCATGGTATTCTAAACCATGTGCCTTCCAAAAATATGGCTATCCAATGCCAATCAAATAAACATTTGATCTGAGTACTGGTTGGAAAATCCCAATCACCATTTTGAAAGTCTATCAAGACCAGAGGTGGTATTCAGCAGGTTCTGACCAGTTCTGGAGAACTGGTACTGGAAATTTTGGGTAGTTCAGAGAACCAGTAAATGCCACCTCTGACTGGCCCTGCCCCCATCTATTCTCTGCCTCCCGAGTCCCAGCTGATCAGGAGGAAATGGGGATTTTACAGTATCCTTCTCCTGGACTGGGGAGGGAATGGAGATTTTACGGTATCCTTCCCCTGGAGTGGGGAGGGAATGGAGATTTTACAGTATCCTTCCCCTGGAGTGGGGAGGGAATGGAAATTTTACGATATCCTTCTCCTGGATTGGGGAGGAAATGGGAATTTTACGGTATCCTTCCCCTGAAGTGTGGAGGAAATGGGAATTTTACAGTATCCTTCCCCTGCCACACCCACCAAGCCATGCTCACAGAACCAGTAGTAATTTTATTTTGAATCCTACTACTGATCAAGACATCATCTTTCTAGACTGCATTGCTTTCACATATCATCTTTAAATTGTCATTTGAAATGATCGAACCTATGAGATTTGGTCAGGCGTCTCTAAATTTTGTCCAATTAAATATTAATATTTTGGCCACCACGCCATGGACACCAATGGACATTTTTGGGTCATGTCCAAATATTTCTTGTGTCCAATTTGGGTTAAATGTCAGGGTTCCAGGTAGCACCCCCAACCAAAGAAGACTCCGAGTTCCATTTATTAGAGATGTCATATTGGCACATCAGGGAAAACCCAAATCTGAAAGCTTCCAGGTTTTCCCCACCCAAGTGAAAGTTGAAGTCCCTGCCCAGCACCCACATCTCCATCACATGGTCTAATCAGGTACTTCACACTCATTTACACCACTCAGGTGACCCTGAGGACACAGATAAACCTCCAGGTGGCCTCAATGACTCTCTTAAAGGATCAAATTCCCAGCTGTTTGCAAGAAGTATAAATCCTTCCATTCTCCACCATCCAGCCACAGCCAAAGAAGCTTCTTGGATGAGAAGTGAAATGTCGTCAAAAGAAAAAAAAAAAAAAAGAAAGTCCTGGTCCTCCTGAAAAAAGTATCTTTGGGACAACCGTGACCTGGAGATTTTGAGAATCTCTACAGACCTTTAGCTATTCCATTTGGGATGAAAACCCTTTGAATGGTGTGGGAGTAGGAATGGATTTCCAGAGGGAAAAAAATCAGGTTATAGGAACCATTACCACTACTCAGGTGACTCTGAGGACTCAGATAAATCTCCAAGTGGCCTCAAGGACTCTCAGAAAGAACGCAAATGACCAGCTGTCTGCAAGGTGTATAAATCCTTCCATTCTGCATCATCCAGTCAGAGCTGAAGAAGCATCTTGGATGAAAGGAAGTGAAATGACTTCAAAGAAAAACAAGAAAGTCCAGTTTCCAGCACCTTTGGGACAAAGATATTCAGATATGGGTCATCCATGAGCTGGATGACTGAGAATCTCCAAGACACCGAGGACAATTATCCGTGACCCGACAAAAGCACAAACGTCATAAGCGCGCCGACAACACCGCGGCGCTAAAACCACGATGTCAAAAGCGCGCCGACAACAGCACGCCGACAGAAGCGCGATTTAATTTAAGGTAAGATTTACGGTTAGGTTTAGGGTTAGGTTTAGGGTTAGGTTTAGGTTTAGGTTTAGGTTTAGGTTTAGGGTTAGGTTTAGGGTTAGGTTTAGGGTTAGGGTTAGGGTTAGGGTTAGGTTTAGGGTTAGGTTTAGGGTTAGGTTTAGGGTTACGTTACAGCGCGCTTCTGTCGGCGCGCTTTTGTCGGCGCGCTTTAGGGCTAATACATCGCTCATTCGTTGCGTGGTTTTGTCACCGCGCTTTAGACACCGTAGTTTAGTCAGGCGCACTTTTGTTGTGCACGCATTTGTGGTAGAACCCAATTATCCAGTGGAACAACTTACCTTCAGAAGTTGCTTCATCACTGGAGGTCTTTAAAAAGAGACTGGATGGTCACTTGTCTGAAACGGTATGGGTCTTCTGCTTGGGCAGGGGGCTGGATTAGAAGACCTCAAAAGTCCCTTCCTTCTGGTGGATTGATTATTCTGTCTCTATTTAAAAACCTCTGGCAAAGAGAAATCCATTCATCCTCGGATAGTAAGGCAAAGGATTAGCTAGAGATGCTGTGGTTTTCTGTATTCAACGCAAATGCTCTAGATGCAATCTTTCACTGTCTTTTGCCGTGACAGTATTATACCAATTCTGGATTAGCCCATTCATAAAACACACACACACACACACACAGAGACCCATATCTGAATATCTTTGCTCACCAGGGTTCCTTTCCTCTGCATTGTAGCAATTTTCCAGGTGAAGCCTTAAAAAAAAATAGTTTCCTTCCTGGTCTCCATTATTCACCTGGCACTTCCAAATATTTACATAGTCCCTGCCATCTGAAATGTCTCAGAGGTCTCCGACATATATATATTTTTGCTGAATATTTTGTGTGCCGCTGACATTTAATAAATCAGTTCATTTTGCTTGCTTCAGCACAGGGCGATGGCATCTGTTAAATAAATGGACCAGAGAGTTGAAGATTAATCTATAGCACCTAAGACTTCCTGCTCAGATGGCTGGGAATGAGATGTTAACATGATTCAGAGCCAGCTGTGCATTCTTCTCAGGGAAACTATAATGACAGCTGTTTTCTAAGTAGTAGAATATAAAGCAGTGACCTCATCTTGCTTCTTATGGAAAATGCGCTCTTTACTTCTGCTCAGTTTTTTAAAAAAAAGGTATTTGGCAGGAGACGGGTGGGAATGAAGAGCGCGAGTTTCACTCTATAGGGTCGTGAATATTTAAATGCTAACCTAAATATTTAAATATGGATTTCAGGTCAGGTAAAAATCAATGAGGAAAGTCTAGCAGGGTTGGTAGTAGCTAAAATGTTATGTTTGGAGAAATGGAGAGAACCTGCCTTCCATTGAGGACCTTGTACACTGCACCAGTCAAAAAGAGGGCTGTGAAAATATTTACAAATCCCTCACATCCTGGACATCAATTGTTTCAACTCCTACCCTCAAAATGACGCTATAGAGCATCGCACACCAGAACAACTAGACACAAGGACAGTTTTTTCCCGAACGCCACCACTCTGCTAAACAAATAATTCCCTCAACACTGTCAAACTATTCACTAAGGCTGCATTACTATTACTATTAGTCTTCTCATCCTTCCTATCACCCATCTCCTCCCACTTATGACTGCAGGACTGTAACTTTGTTGCTTGTCTGCTTATCATTTACATTGATATTGATTGTTTCCTGATTGCTTATTTGTACCCTATGACTATCATTAAGTGTTGCACCTTATGATGATTGGCGAATGTATCTTGTCTTTTTATGTACTCTGAGATCATATGCACCAAAGACAAATTCCTTCTGTGTCCAATCACACTTGGCCAATAAAGAATTCCTTATTCTATTCTATTCTATTCTATTCCATTCTATTCTATTCAATTCAATTCTGTTCTACTCTACTCTACTCTACTCTACTCTACTCTACTCTACTCTACTCTACTCTACTCTACTCTATTATAATCTATTTTCCATTATTCTATTCTATTCTATTCTACTCTACTCTACTCTACTCTACTCTACTCTACTCTACTCTACTCTACTCTACTCTACTCTATTCTCTTCTATGTAGGTTGGCCTCCTATAGAGCCAAGGTGGTGCAGTGGTTAAATGCAGCACTGCAGGCTACTGCTAGATCAGCAGGTCAGCGGTTCAAATCTCACCGGCTCAGGGTTGACTCAGCCTTCCATCCTTCCGAGGTGGGTAAAATGAGGACCCAGATTGTTGGGGGCAATATGCTGACTCTCTGTAAACCGCTTAGAGAGGCCTGAAAGGCCTATGAAGCGGTATATAAGTCTACTGCTATTGCTATATTGCTATTGCTATAACTCTGGATTTCCATGAATAATTCCACAGCTTTGAAAGCTGGGATGGTCTACCTACCACAAAAAAAAATTATGCGCCAAACCATTGGGTAATGAATGCTGGCAGCAACCCACCCCTGGTCTGACTCTGGAGGCAGCTGATAACTGGCATATGGCCCTGGCCCCCTCTCTGCCTCCAACACAGAGCCCTCATCCGAGCCTTCCCCAGACTCCGGGACTGGCCCGTGTTTCTCCCCAACCTCCTCACTGTCCGAATCTGCTGCCAGCTCTGCTGGTGGGCCACAACACAAGGAAAAAAGAAGATTGAGAACAAAACAATAAGATCCGAGCGTTAATGTGAATGGACCCACTACATTTTCAGAATGAAGAAATGTGGGTGTGAGTCCCCAAGATGTGAGTCACACCTCTCTCATTAAATGCATGTAATATTGTGCTGTGACTCTTTGTGACATTGAGGAAACTGGCACTAACACTTAATTTTGAATGGATTCTGCTTTGAGTAGCCTTGCAACGTGCAGCATTCTCCAGCGGAGGTGTAAAGAGTTGCCACGAGCACAAGGCTTGCTCCTTTCCCCTTGGTGTTCAGAGACAACATTTGGAATAACATTAATTTTATTTGATGACCCAGGTAACACTTTGGTGTGTTTTTTTCTCTCCATGCGATTACTTCTACTTTATTTCTCTTTTGTATATTTATTCCCTAGGATTGGGTTTTGTTGTTGATTGCCTAGATTATTTGCATAAGGGGGGTGGAAGGAGAGATGCACACCCTGGAAGAAAAACAGATTTTTCACATCACTGACCCTAATGAGAAAAAATAATTGATAGGAATCACGGACTTAATAACAGAAGGACCCCGTCTGTAGCTGTTCATAGGACAACTTCACTGATTTACATCCAAGCCCAGCAGGCTTTGACCCTGGATGACAGATTGTAGCTTGTGGCCTTTCGTGTCTCTTTTCGATCATTTGGGGAACAAATCTAAGGTAGGAGAGGTGGACTAAATTATAAGCACGAAGATAAGTCACTTACCATAGATAAAGCGAAATGACTCATGCTATCTATAGAAAAAGGCTCATAGTAATCCAAGTTTGGTTGTTTTCTTGCTGATATTTCAATATCCAACGTGGGTAACATTGTTAGTACTAGTGATGATGATGTAACCTAGTTTGCGCAATGAAACATCTGCAAGAAAACAACCAAGCTCAGAGAGTACTAGAAAGGTAAAGGTTCCCCTCACACATATGTGCTAGTCGTTCCCGATTCTAGGGGGCGGTGCTCATCTCCGTTTCAAAGCCGAAGAGCCAGCGGTGTCCAAAGATGTCTCCGTGGTCATGTGGATGGCATGACTAAACGCCGAAGGCACATTGAATGCTGTTCCCGTCCCACCAAAGGTGGTTCCTATTTTTCTACTTGCATTTTTACCTGCTTTCAAACTGCTAGGTTGGCAGAAGTTGGGACAAGTAGCAGGAGCTCACTCCGTTATGCAGCACTAGGGATTCAAACCGCCAAACTGCCGACCTTTCTGATCGACAAGCTCAGCATCTTAGTCACCGAGCCACCCAAGAGAGTACTAAGGACCCTATAATCCTCCTCCTCCTCCCCCTCTTCCTCCCATTCTCCTCCTCCTCCTTTCATTCCCCTCCTCCTCCTTCCATTCTCCTCCTCCTTCTCCTCCTCTTCCTTCTTCTCCTCTTCTTCCTCCTCCTCTTCCCTCAATTCTGTTCTTGCTGATATTACCTGGTTGGGTAATGAAACACCTGCAAGAAAACAACCAAGTTCAGAGAGAACTAAGGACCCCACAGTCCTCCTACTCCTCTCTTCCTCTTCCCCCCTCCTTCTCCCCTCCCTCCCTTCTATTCCTGCTGATATTACTTGGTTGGGTAATGAAACATCTTCAAGAAAACAACCAAGTTCAGAGAGTACTAAGGACCCCACAGTCCTCCTCCTTCTCTCCTCCCTCCCTTCTATTCCTGATGATATTACCTAGTTGGGTAATGAAACATCCGTAAGAAGACAAATGAAGAGCATCCTTATTTCAACCCTGAGCTTCAAATACTCTCTTTTATTGCTCACTATAATCATTTGGATACACACACAAGACCACGTTCTCATGTAAATATCAAGAAAAACAAAGTATCTCATTCCATTTCAGTGCCTTGGTATTTTTTGCCCTCCCGGCTGCCTGTGGGAACTTGACAGCTTCTTCCCCTTCTGAAGCTCATCTAATGAGTATAATCTACAGAACAACCTTCTTAAATGCTATTAAATTCAGAGGTGTTTAAGGAGGGGGGGAAATGGAATGGTGCTTTCGTTTGCTAGGCTCACTATTTCCACGAGAACTTTGAAGTCTGCACTCTTCTTTTCGGAATGGTTGCTTCAGTGGTGGGATTCAGGCAGTTCGCACCAGTTCGGGAGAACCAGTTGTTAACTTTCTGAGCAGTTTGGTGAACTGGTTGCCGGAAGAAATCATTAGGGCAGGGAACCGGTTGTTAAATTATTTGAATCCCACCACTGAGTTGCTTGATACAGTTCAAAGCAATTAGGGAGAAAATAGATGCAGATTATTTATTCCCTCCGCCCTATTCCCCCCCCCCTTGCAACATTCAGGGTTTAGCTCATGAGTGATAATTTAAAGTGCAGAGTTGCATCAAGACATACTCAGTGGTGGGATTCAAATTTTTTTACTACCAGTTCTATGGGCGTGGCTCGGTGGGCGTAGCTCAGTGGGCATGGCACGGGAAGGTTACTGCAAAATCCCCATTCCCTCCCGATCAGTGGGACTCGGGAGCAGATAATAGATGGGTGGGGGAGGCAGTCCAGTGGTGGGTTCTAGCAGCCACCATTGCTGGTTCACTCAGGGATGTGGCGCACATGTGTGCACTTGATGCACGCTTGATATGTGTTCTGACCCCCCTTCTCCGTCCAGGAACGAAAGCCAAAATAGAAGTACAAAAGAATGTTTTAATCAGTCCAGGCTCTTGTTGGCTGTAAGCCAAAATAAACAAAGAGATAATCACTCTAGCAAAAAGTCCTATAAACAAACGCAGCACTGCAAACAGGCTTCTTCCAGCAAACCTACTTCTCCAAGTTGGTTTCTTTTGATTTGTGAATGTGAACAAGAACCAGGGCGTGGCACAAACAGTCTCTTTTATACTCAGGAGAGGATCTTAATCAGCATCAGCTAAGCACAATAATCTCCTACAATTACACAGTTGTTCTTTACATCGAGTAGCCCTTCGCCTGCATGCATCCTGAAACAACTCCCAAATGTTTTACTGAACATTCCCTTTGATCCAATGCTCTGCCGCCACCTGGTGGCCAACCAGTCTCTCCCCGCCCTGCTCAGAGTCGACATCCTGTCCAGGGTCCTCCACCTCCTCCAAGGCCGACTCATAAGACCCCTCGCCATCGGAGTCTGGTGGCAGCTCCAACGGCTCCTGCCGGGCCACAACAGATATGTATGTGTACGCTTGATACATGCATGCATTCCATGCGCACTTGATGTGTGCACAAAAGTTGCTCTGCACATGTGCAGAAGCCAAAAACAAGATGTATGCCGTATAGGTTTGGCAATATTTCATCTTTTTTTTAATATGGTAAACCTCCCAGAGAGACCTTGTGGCAAGATGAGCAATGAGTACATTTAATACATTATTTATTGTATGAATAAAATGAAAATAAATATTGTATATGCCACCCATCTCACTGTGAAAAACAACCCATTTCGGGTTCCAAATTTTTCCAGCTCAGATTCGATAGGCTTGGGTGTCTTCTCTTGGTGTGTTCCGATGGAGTTTCAAGAAAGCTTTAAAAAATTTTTTTTGAATTCCCTCCACCTTTACTGTAGATACATGGCTAATGGATGATGCTGAAGCAGTGCCAATAATCTGCAAGACAGAAGGACTCCTAAATGAATTTTATATAGGAAATTGAACTCGGCTGTCATAATGTCTAGTGATCTGATTTAATTTTAATGGCAGCAGCCAAGCCAAAAAAAAAAAGAAGTTGTTGACATTGGATGGGGAAAAAATGAGCAATCCCTTTGAACTACCTTGAAGGTCAGAATCCCCTCTTCACTCTTGACTTTTATATAAACGGGGGAAATCTGGTTATGGCAGTGCTTAATCACAGCCATTCACTACGGCAACTTGCATCATATTATTATGTTAACCTTGGCAGAAATGTATTAGGCATTAGATTATTAAGACCTTGCTAATCATTTGGCTTCATCTGTACTCTTCAAATTACTCCAAGGGGTGCTATCATACAGTGCATAACAATGACCATCTTCATACTATTAGTATAGGAGTATTTAAAAGAGATTCAGACCCTAATTAGAAAAAAAAGTACATTGTTGGTAAAATATCATTGCGAGTAAGCTGTGTTCCATGCAGAACAGATGGAGCAGGTTGTAACGCCATTGGAAAAAAATTGAAAAGTGGGGGGAAGAAGTACTGTTCTAAAGTATTGATTAGGACAGCCTTTTGCAAATGGGGTTGCACCAAGGCAGAGGATGTGCAAGCTAAAGAAATGTTCAGTTTCTGATCTGAACAATGAGATTTAATATCTATTTTATTTATTAAATACATATGCCACCCTAGAGTTGACACTAGGCAGCTTATAATGCAGTGAAACACGGAAATATAAAAATGGAAGGGAAGAGAAGAATGAAGAAAGAATAGAATAGAATAGAATAGAAATATTAGTACTAAATAAGCAACAAATTATACTGGGAAACTAAATAAAACAATATAAGTGGAATGGAAGGGAAGGGGAAAGGAAAGGAAAGGAAGAGAACAGAACAGAACAGAACAGAAGAGAATAGAAAAAAGTATGGGATGGGAATGGAATGGAATGGAATGGAATGGAATGGAGCAGAGCAGAGCAGAGCAGAGCAGAGCAGAACAGAACAGAACAGAACAGAACAGAACAGAATAGAAAAAAGTATGGGATGGGAGTGGAATGGAATGGAATGGAATGGAGCAGAGCAGAGCAGAGCAGAGCAGAGCAGAGCAGAGCAGAGCAGAGCAGAGCAGAGCAGAGCAGAGCAGAGCAGAACAGAATAGAAAAAAGTATGGGATAGGAATGGAATGGAGTAGAGTAGAGTAGAGTAGGAGTAGAATAGAATAGAATAGAATAGAATAGAATAGATTTTTTATTGGCCAAGTGTGATTGGACACACAAGGAATTTGTCTTTGATACATAAGCTCTTAGTATACATAAAAATACATTAATCAAGAATTATAAGATAAAACACTTAGTTGTAGCCATAGGATACTAAATAAGCAACAAATTATACTGGGAAACTAAATAAAACAATATAATTCATAAAGATACAAGCAACAAGATTGTACTCATAAGTAGGAGGAGATGGGCAATAGGAAGGATGAGAAGAATAGTAATACAGTCTTAGTAAATAACTTGACAGTCTTGTGGGAATTAGTTGTTTAAAAAGGTGATGGCATGTGGTAAAAACTGTCCTTTTGTCTAATTGTTCTGATGTGCAATGCTGTATAATCTTGTTTTGAGGGTAGAAGTTGAAACAATTCATGTCCACATATTTTTATAGCCCTCTTTTTGGCACGTGCAATTGTAAATGTAAAAAAAAATATATAGATTAAAATGACCTAAGATTCAAAGTACAATCTTATTTCAAAGATTTGAAATTTCCTGGAGAATGGTTTATAATAAGGGCAAGAAAAAGCTCAAATCACTGCCAATTGGTTCTAATAATGTATGATGCTCTTACAAAAAGTAACAATTAGGTTTGAGTAGTTGAGATCTATGATTTAAAGCAGGTCTCTCCAAACTTGGGAACTTGAAGACTTGTGGACTTTAACTTCCCCAAATTCCTCAGCCAGCCATGGGAGTTGGAAGTCCACAAATCTCAAAGTTGCCATGTTTGGAAACCTACTAATTTAAAGAAAGTAATACCTTAGTTACTAATTGTGTGTGGGTTCCCTATTGTTTCTCATTTCCTTCTGAGCAATTTAGCTAATGTAAGAAAAACTCTTTCGCTTCTCCATTGATTTTTTCCCCCGTTGTTTTGGTTGTTGTTGCTTAGCATGAACTTCAAATGTTCCTTCTAAAAGAAGTTTGATGACTTTCTAGAGAGCACCCATTTAGAAATTCACAATAGTGAAGATCCCTTTGAGGCAAGACCCATTCAACTCCAATGGTACTTTTTAAGTGCCCTGATGCCACTTAACTTCCAATTTCAGACAGGATTAGGCAAATCGAAACACTACTTTTGGTTATCTTGAATTTTCACTGGCACTCCACATTTTTTCTTTTTTTAAAAAATATGTTTTTATTTTCAAAACAAACATACAAATCCTCCTTCTTTACATACTATAGAAAGTGTATCAGGAAGGAAGGAAGGAGAGAAGAAAGAGAAGAAAGGGGGGAAGGAAGGAGGGAAGGAAGGAGAGAGGGAAGCAAGGAGGGAAGGAAGGAGGGAAGGAAGGAGAGAAGAAAGGAGGGAAGGAAGGAGGGAAGGAAGGAGAGAAGGAGAGAAGAAAGGAGGGAAGGAAGGAGGGAATGTAGGAGAAAAGGAAGGGGGAAGGAAGGAGGAAAGGAAGGGGGAAAGGAAGCAGAGGAGGAGAGAAGAAAGGAGGGAAGGAAGCAGGGAAGGAGGAGGGAAGGAGAGAAGGAGAGAAGAAAGTAGGGAGGGAAGGAGGGAAGGGGGAAGGAGGGAGGGAAGGAAGGAGGGAAGGAAGGAGGGAAGGAAGGAAGGAAAAAGAAGTAGGAATGTTGTAAGATAAGATGGAGTTATGGGATGGTAAGAAAGCAATTTCAAGTATATTGTCAACTGTAGGGGAAAAAATTGTTATAAATACATTATATTAATAACAGTTATGAGATCATATAATTGTGAATGTATATATGAAATTAATAAAAAAAATTTAAAAAAGTGTATCAGTTGGTTACAAAAGGCTTTTGTGCATCTCTTCCACCGTCATCAAATATAATTCATATTAACTCTAATATCTTAACTCGGATATTTGTTATATTACCATCATCATACCTCCACTTTTATTTGACTATGATTATTTAAACGTCCTTCATCATAAAATACACCAAGATTTAATACATAAACACATACCGACATTTCATTTACTTATTTATAAAATCCTCCATTAACATTAAATCCTCATATCCTATTCTAGCTAAACATCCATAATATTTAATACCCAAATTTTCTAATCCTCCTTTCCAAATCCCTGTTTACCATTTACATCCAATTCCCTTATATTATACCCATACATGTATATAATTTATTATCATTATCCTTTCTTTATTTAACTATATCTTATATCATAACATTTTCCCCTAATAATTAAAACTTAGCTGTGTCTAATTTTGTTTATTTTTTATTGTTTTTGTTATTAATAACCTTTATATATAGTCTAAAAATATTTCTAGCCTTCCCTTCATGGGTAACATTCAATATTCATATCCAATTATTACTTATCATAACACTAGATATTGTATGCATTACTTTCATTATCAATTTTTATTTAACTATAGCCATTGTCACTAAATTTAACTAAGTTTAGCTAGTTTTAAATTATACTCTTCCATCTATCAACCTGTATCTTTCCAATAGCAAAACAATCTAATGTCTTCTGCCATTTGTGGATCCAGTCGTCCAAACATCCTCTTGATCAATTTTTTTTTTCTAAGTGTTGCTAGCAGATCAAGGTCATATGGGTCAGAATTTGTTGCAGCAATCAAATCCAGAAAGCATGCACAGGTAGCTGATTCAGCAGGATTCATTCACTTTTCTTTATATATAATATAACACATGAAGTAAATATGCAATACCGAAACAGGTTTTTTTCCAACGTGGTAGAGAGGAGAGCTTGTAAGTAGGTACAAGCACAGGCCAACAGAGAGAAGAGCAGTTTCAGTTCAGAGCAGCAGACGAGTTTAGAGCTCAGCACAGAACGTTAGTACAGAACAGTTGAGCTAAGCCGCACCCAGGCTCCTTGCTGTCTCCTTGTTACTCACACAGCAAATACTGTTTCAGTTTCCAAACAACCCTCATTGGCTGACTTAGTTGCTATGCCTATTCATTGGCTGACCTTATCACCATGTCTTCCAAGTCATGAACTCTCATGCACTGACTGTCCAGGTTCTGATAGATGCTCTAATTAATTCATGAGTTTCGAGCCAAGTTTCAATAGGAATCCAGTTATTTATTAGGAGCAGCATTTCGGCATCTATTTGAGTGAGGTCTGCTCTGGTCCTCATAGGTTATGGCCCACCTTTGACCCTGTTCCCCCCTCCTTTCAGCCTGTGTCATAAATCACATTCGCCAACGAGGTACTCCGGTGGGCTTTAGAGACACATCTCAGAATCTGGCTTTGATAATCTGAGATTCAATGTTTAAAGAAGGTATATGTGAAATGCTCTTCCCCCTTGCTTCTAATGGCAACTCGAGAGCAGACTAGAAATGCTTTTGCGAGTTGACACTGACAATATATGTGTACTTTTAAGCTTTAATTTTCTCGAAGGGCAAGTAGGATCTTGTGACATTTGTGAGAAAAAGGTAGGGAAAATCTCACCCTATGGAACAGCTAGTAGTAGCCATTGAAAGAACTTTACAATCGAATATGAAGACTGGACTCTACAGTACTATCCATACCACTAGCTCACACTGAGTCTTAATTTTGGAGTGTTATTAAAGCAATTCAAAGTGGGTGGAATGCAGTTTGTTAATTTATTAATCACTAATTAGAAAAGCATGTTATTCTTGGATCAGAAAGTTCTAGGACAATTCAGGGCGGCCAACTTATCATAGTCGACTTACCATGGAAAAATTCATCTCGCGTCAAGAATTACACTATCAAAGAAATGGTGAAATAGAATCGTTAAAGTAGGATGCAAAATAAGGGACAAAAGGAAATGCAAATGACAAAAATTAAAATATATTTTTTTAATTATTTTAAATACTTAACATAAGGGACATGGTGGCTAAGTGGCTAAGATGCTGAGTTTGTCTATCAGAAAGGTTTGAATCCATAGCACCTTGTAACGGAGTGAGCTCCCATTACTTGTCACAGCTTCTGCCAACCTAGCAGTTCAAAAGCAGGTAAAAATGCAAGTAGAAAAATAGGAACCACCTTTGGTGGGAAGTAACAGCATTCCGTGCACATTTGGTGTTTAGACATGCTGGCCACATGATCACGGAGACGTCTTCGGACAGCGCTGGCTCTTCAGCTTTGAAATGGAGATGAGCCTAGAGTTCGGGAATGACTAGCACATATGTGCGAGGGGAACCTTTACCTTTAACGTTGAATTGTTGAATTATCTGCAGCAAATTGTCCTGTAGTTCGTTTGCGGGTTAATCTTGATGGCTGCAGCAAATGGGCTTCCATTTTGGATTCAGAATGCTTCCTGTTTTGGAACATTTTTACATCTTGAAAGTTTGGACTAACTTCGAAAGGACAGGAGAGACATAGTCCAGGACAAAGTTAGAATATTCCAATTTACTTGGCATATTCAGTTTATGAAATTGTGTTTTTCACTTCTTTAGCAATCACTAAACATTTAGCAACCCCTGCCGAAACATTTTGCTGAAAAACCCAATGAACTGTTCTATAGCACCTTATCTCTGTCTGTCCGCCAGTTTTCATCCATAAAGAGAAAATAAGATGTCTTAGATAATATTGGGGAAATTCCTTCTCCAGAGGTTGCCGCTCATTATCACCATTTTTCAGAATTCTTAGTTTCTTTTGACTATAATTGTCACCAGATATCCTCTAAAAGAAAGAATGTGTGTCAGTAAATTTGAGTATAGAGGGTGTACATTTCCCTCAAGACAAATCATAATTGGCATAACAACAGAAAGATTGGAGTTTTTACATTATTCCAGAGATATTTCTCAACAGGGGATCTTCACAGCAAACACCTACTCATGGTGAGCGGTCAACCTTTCTAAATCTTAATTCCTTAGAGAAAAACTGTCATTGTCCCTAACTGCATCACTCCCTCACACACACTTTGAAAATGTATTGCTGCTTAGTTTATTTCTGTCAACCACCTTGCTGAAGGCATCTGACAACATAAAAGCAATATTACAGAAGCATAATGACAAAATATAGACATAAACGTGTTAAAACACAATGAGGTATATTTCCAGCGGTAAAATTACATTTACAGAAACGGTTGTGCTTGCAATAATATTAATAATTTCCATCGCCTCACTTTCTATAAGCAAATAGGAGAATGCAAATGGCTTACAACATGAGCTTTAAAAAGGATTTCAAATGGATCACCTTTCAAAAGGGTTCCACCACAAAACCACGGACGACAAAAGCGCGGTCGACGAAAGCGCGCATTTGACGTCATCACAGCGCGACGAAAACATCGTGCTGTGATCGAAAAATGTAAAAATAAAGCGAAAACCTTACCCTAACCCCCCCAAACCTAACCCTAACCCTAACCCTAAACCTAACCCTTAACCTAACCCTAAATCTAACCCTAAACCTAACCGTTAACGTAACGCTAAACCTAATGCTAACCCTTAACCTAATGCTAAATGTAACCCTAACACTCTAAACCTAACCCTAACCCTTAACCTAACCCTAACCCTAACCCTAAACCTAACCCTTACCTTTATGTGAATTGGCTTGCTTTAATTTTATTTTTATTTCAATTTTTAATTTTTTTCGTTGCGCTGTGATGACGTCAAATGCGCGCTTTCGTCGATCGCGCTTTTGTGGACCGCCGTTTTGATGGGTCACGTTCAAAAGTACAGTGAATTCTAGGTGATTCTGACAAGCAATCTACTCTTTTCATTTTTTATTTAAATCAATACCTCCCCTCTCTCTATTTGCACGCTCATTCAATTGGCTTTTAAAAAGAAGCATTAAATATAATCCTAATCAGAAGAAGGAAGAAGGAGAGAGGAGGAGGAGGAGGAAAAGGAAGAAGAAGAAGAAGAAGAAGAAGAAGAAGAAGAAGAAGAAGAAGAAGAAGAAGAAGAAGAAGAAGGAGGAGGAGGAGGAGGAGGAGGAGGAGGAGGAGGAGGAGGAGGAGGAGGAGGAGGAGGAGGAGGAGGAGGAGGAGGAGGAGATAATTGATAGAGCAATACTTGGAGAGAGCAAAATAGAATTGAAAGATCTGTAGAAAATCACAAAATGCAAAGACCTGCAAATAGCATGACTGTGGCAAATGAAAACAAAGGAAGTACCAATAGTAATAAGTGACGGGTGCAATCCTAAAACATCTGGAGCACCACAATCCCATCAGTATTGATAAATTCACCACCAGTCAATTGCAAATGGTGGCTTTACTTGGGAAAGCTTCCATCCTGGATAAGACACTTAATACCATTAAAAACATAGCAATAGCAGTAGCAGTTAGACTTATATACCGCTTCATAGGGCTTTCAGCCCTCTCTAAGCGGTTTACAGAGTCAGCATACAATCCCAACAACAATCCGGGTCCTCATTTTACCCACCTCAGAAGGATGGAAGGCTGAGTCAACCTTGAGCCGGTGAGATTAGAACCGCTGAACTCAGATAACAGTCAGCTGAAGTAGCCTGCAGTACTGCATTTAACCACTGCGCCACCTCGGCTCCTGAAACATCCAGATTCCACCTATCCCAAGTCCCCAAGAAGGCTTCAGTAAATGGACAAAAATACCAAAACCACTTTGAACATCTGGCTGAGTATGTAACGAACCAAAACGATGAGGTCTTCGAAGTTTGGTAAAAAAAAAATAATACTTCTCATTTAGACAACAACAATAATTCAGGAGGAATAAAAACTAAACATTGCAGAGAAGAAGTGGAGAAGGAATGAGAACATTGTAATAGAATAGATGGTTTTTATCTCGAGGGAGCGAGGGGGAAATGATGAAATTGTCATGGCCATTACATTCTAGTGACAACAATTCATTATTATTCTGAGCTTTGAAAATGTCAAGAAACTGTTACAATGCCTTCCCGGGATATATTTGAGTTGGCTAGAGTTATATATTGATGAATTGTCAAGAGGCGATGCTCCCCACCAAACCTGCTAAGCTTCATTTTGTTTAACGTGGAATTAGATTTTGATGATACAAAAAGCAAAGAGTCCCTTTGTGGCTCTTGTTTAAATCTTGCTAATCTCAAGTATGGTGGAAATGAAGTTTAAGCTTTGTTTGCTGTTTTCTTCCCACAGCTATGAACGAGGCAGAGAAATGTCTCTCCATATGTGTACACAGCAGAAGACTGAGCTAAGCAATTATTAGGTAAAGGTGAAGGTTCTCCCTGTACATATGTGCTAGTCGTTCTCGACTCTAGAGGGTGGTGCTCATCTCTGTTTCAAAGCACAAGAGCCAGCACTGTCCGAGGACGTCTCCGTGGTCATGTGGCTGGCATGACTCAATGGCGAAGGTGCACGGAACGCTGTTATCTTCCCACCAAAGGTGGTCCTTATTTTTTCTACTTGCATTTTTACATGGTTTCGAACTGCTAGGTTGACAGAAGCTGGGACAAGTAATGGGAGCTCACTCCGTTACACGGCACAAGGGATTCGAACTGCCGAACTTTCTGATTGACAAGCTGAGCATCTCAGCCACTGAGCCACTGCAATGATTAGATAATTCATAACAGAAGGGAGATTTATTTAACGGAACGAAAGAGTTAGAGGGGACTTTGGAGGTATTCTAGTCCAACCTCCTGCTCAAGCAGGAAATTTTATACCATTTCAGACAAATCATTGTCCAATCTCTACTTCAGAACCTCCAGTGATGGAGAACCTCCAACTTCTTGAGGCAAGTCATTCCACTGATTGTTTTTTCTGTCAGGAAAATTCAGCTCTAGGTTGGTTCTCTCCTTGATTAGTTTCCATCTATTACTTCTTGTCTTGGCTTCAGCTGCTTTGGAACATAAGCTGATCCCCTCTACCTTGTGGCAGTCCCTTAGATTATTGGAAGACTGCTATCATGTCAGTCCTCAACACCCCTAGACAATAATAACAATAATTTCCACTGTATACAGATTTCCAAGAGGGTGTGTCTTGTTTAAAGTGTTTTTAATAAGCATTGTCCATTCCTTCTTCCCAAAGATTTCACAGAGGCATAGAATCAAGATCACGTGAAATAGTCGTGCCGTTTTACAAAACCATAGTAAGACTATACCTGGAATACTGCAACCAATTTTGATCACCATACTACAAAAAGATGTTGAAACCTTGGAAAAACTTCAGAGAAGAGCAACTAAGATGATCAAAGGCTGGAGATGATACCATAAGAAGAACAGCTGCAGGATCTGAGTTTGGTTCGTCTAAAGAAACGAAGAATTAGGGGTGACATGATAACAGTATTCCAGTATTTGAGGGGCTTCAACCAAGAAGACGGGGTCAATCAACCAATGGAACAGAAGTTCCCTTTGGAAGTTGTGCGAGTTTCATCACTGGAGGCTTTCAAGAAGAGACTGCACTGCCATCTTTCAGAAATGATATAGGGTTTCCTGCTTGGGGGAATTGGATTAGATGACCTTCAAGGTCCCTTCCAACTCTGTTAATCTGTCTGATCTTTATGCTAGATCTGATTTATACTTATTTTGTATTTGGCTACCAGTCAATATTTATTCCTATTTCAGCCAAGTTTTCCCTTGAGTTTAATCTATTTTGGTTGTCTAACAATTGTTTATAACTGACATTTTTGTCGAAGTTTATCAGATTTGGGTATATCAGGGTTTCCGTCGGGGATATCCATTTGGGTAATTGGATATAGAATTTCCTTCTAATTTCAAGCCAATCATTTATCAGTGCCCCTCTTAGATGATGTCTTTTAAAGTAGTTGGGAATTTATTTCCCTCACTTCATAAATAATTGTGCCACCCCCATTGCAAGTTGTAACCTTCTATTGTTAGAATTCTTTTATTGGTTAATGTTACCCACTCCTTTAGCCACATTGTTGTTGCTGCTTGGTGATATGTCTTCCATTCTGGTAGACCCATTCCACCTTGTGCTCTTTTATCTTGGAGATATTTATATTTAATTCTGGGCTTTTTGCCGTTCCACACAAAGTTTCGTACCGTTTCATCCAAGTCGTTGTAAAATTTTTCTCCTAATTTAACCGGTGCCGTTTGAAATAAATAAAGTATTTTTGGCAAGACATTCATTTTCATTACTGAGATTCTTCCCCTCAACGATATTTGTAGCTTCGACCAATTTTTTAAATCTTTTTGAATGTTTCGTAATAATTTATTATAGTTATCTTCTTCTATGGAAGAACATTTCACAGATAGCCAAATCCCTAAGTATTTGACTTTTTTGGTTACCTTAATTTCCATTACTTTTTCTAGTTCTTCTATCTGTTTTTTGGGGAAGTTTTTTATAATCATTTTTGTTTTTTTCTTATTTATTTTTAGTCCGGCCACACGCCCAAAGTCCTCAATGTCTTTCATTAAATTCGGTCCTGAGGTTAGAGGGTCTGATCTTTTTAACTTTTGCAGCTGTGTTAATAATGTTTATTTATTTATTAGACTTATATACTGCTTCATAGGGCTTTCAGCCCTCTCTAAGCGGTTTACAAATTTTTTAGCAAATTGAGTCAGCAACTTGCCCACACAGTCTGGGTCCTCATTTCACCCACCTCGGAAGGATGGAAGGCTGAGTCGACCTTGAGCCGGTGAGATTTGAACCGCTGAACTGCAGATCACAGTCAGCTGAAGTGGCCTGCAGTACTGCACCCTAACCACTGCGCCACCTCGGCTCTTGTATGAACTATTTGAACAGACATCCAATTCATGGATATCAATCATCAAAATATTGTTATGGATGCAACACGGATATGCTGAGAGACTAATTCCATCACTATATATTCTTACAGTGCAGTGTTTTATTATTTTTTAACATTTTCATAGTAAATTATTTCTCTCTCTTTCTCCCCCTCCCTCCCTCTCGCCCTCCCCCTCCCTCTCTCACACAGTGTATAATTGTATTATTTTTTAACATTCTCACAATAAATTATTTCTCTCTCTCCCTCTCCTCCCTCCATCTCTCTCCCTCTCCCTTTCTCTCTCCCTCCCTCCCTCCCCTTTCCCTCTCTCTCTCTCCCACTCCCTCTCTCCTGATGCATATGTGTTTTTAAACAATTCTAAATGACCTTAGAAATATAGCAGTGTTTGAAGCTACCATCGGAAGAAAATCTAACATCATTATGTGATCATGTGGAAATGAGTAAAATCGATGTGTGTGGACGAAAAGTTATGCAATCTGAAATAAATTTTTGATAGCTTTTTATTCCGCTTGATTGAGCTGCTGTCCGAAAATGGAAGCAAATGAAACTCTAAAATAAGAGTGTACAAATGCAGAGCTTTGAATAACAAGAAAGAGAATAGCTAAGCTTTTGCTGCCTCTAGTCAACATCCATAGAACTATCCCAAAAGAAAAATATTTAAAGGAAAGGTAATGTTGTAGTCTTAAGATATTGTCTTCTCTCTCCTTTTCTCTTTCTCTAACTCTTTTTAGTCAAGAACAATTAACCAACTTTTTAAAAGAAAAATTAATACTTTTGGAAACGGCATAAATAGTAATATTTACTATTCAGGAGGTCTTTTAGGAAGAAAATGTTAAAAATATTTAATAATATCAAATACCCCCAACAATCTAGGTCCTCATTTTATTGTCCTCGGAAGGATGGAAGAAGAGATTTAACCCATTTCTTTGTCAACCCAGCCTCAAAACTGGAAAAACCAGACTCCTCCCAGTCTCTCCTTAAATACAATCTTGAGAGGAGCCTAATTACAATCACCTGGGTCCAATTATCTTTTGTAACTGCGTAGCTGTTCTCTCCATCGATCTCCGGCATCCAGGACCACCTCCCTTGTCTCCTCATCACTACTCCAAGGCATGACGTCAGGAGCACACTCCCTTTGGCTTTCACCACTGCTCCATGCCTCAGGCGCCTCTTGGTGGCCAACCAGCATCTCTGAGCCCTGCTCGGAGTCGGAACCCTGTCCAGGGTCCTCCACCTCTTCCAAAGACAACTCATAAGGCCCCTCGCTGTCGGAGTCTGTTTGCAGCTCCAACGGCTCCTGCTGGGCCACAACAGATATGGATGAAAGAAATTAATACAAATAGATGGGAGAGTAGGACAGGGACAGAAAGAACACTGGTTCACTTATGCATGCCCCCTTTATGGACCTCTTAGGAATGAGGTGAGGTCCAGGGTAGACAGTTTAAGGTTGAACCTGAGGGGGTCTGAGGCTGTAACAATGGAGTCAGTTAGAGCATTCCAGGTGTTGACCACTCTGTTGCTGAAGTCGTATTTTCTGCAATCAAGTTTGGAGCAGTTTACTTTGAGTTTGTATCAATTGTTTGCCCATGTATTATTGAGGTTGAAGCTGAAGAAGTTGTTGACAGATAAGACATTGTAGCAGACAATTTTGTGTAGTGTGCTTAGAACATACTGCAGGCGACACAATTCCAGATTTTCCAAGCCCAAAACCTCAAGTCTGATGGCATAGGGGATTCTATTGTGAGTAGATTATGGGAGACATTGGGCCTGATCACCTCTTGCAGCACAATAACTCAAAACATGAGCCCTTCTTAACTCCTCCCTCCAGCCTGGCTCTAGTTTATAACATAGGCAACTTCAGAACTTATTTTTTTCCTTCTCTGTCGAGGAATGATGTAATATCTCAATGCTATTAGTTAAATGTCAAAATCTAGTTGATTGGAAGACTGTCAGAAAAATGCCAGGGTAGATCGAAAATATAAGATCCTGGAAAAGGACTTGTATACTTTTGTCAAAAAGTATGGATAGGTCCATGAAGTCACCCAGAGCTGGCCTGGATTTGAAGGAAAGTTCAATGTCCACTTTTTCCCACCCAAACTAATGCAAGCCAATGTAGGAATCTCTATCTCTATCTCTATCTCTATCTCTATCTCTATCTCTATCTCTATCTCTATCTCTATCTCTATCTCTATCTCTATCTCTATCTCTATCTATATCTCTATCTCTATCTATATCTATATCTATATCTATATCTATATCTATATATCTCTATCTCTATCTCTATCTCTATCTCTATCTCTATCTCTATCTCTATCTATATCTATATCTATATCTATATCTATATCTATATCTCTATATCTATATCTCTATCATCTCTATCATCTCTATCATCTCTATCATCTCTATCATCTCTATCATCTCTATCTCTATCTCTATCTCTATCTCTATCTCTATCTCTATCTCTATCTCTATCTCTCTATCTCTCTATCTCTCTATCATCTATCTATCTATCTATCTATCTATCTATCTATCTATCTATCATCTATCTATCTATTCCAAATACCACTCATTCATCATGAAATCTCCAGAACCGTAAAGCCTACAAACTTGAAATTTGACACATATGTCCCTCTTGGCTTCTAGGTGCTTGCTAAGAAAGGATTTTTTGAAATGACCATCAGATCATTAGTATTTATAATAAAGTAATTATCATGCTCTGATGCTAAGGAGTTAGACATTCTACTTCCCCTCCCCACCTGAAAAGAACTCTGTTCCAACTGCCAGTTGCCTCACATTCTGTTACCTCAGTTCAAACTGGCAAACATTCCACTCCTTCACTCAGGAGCGGTCTGGAGCTCCTTACAATACTAAATGTCAGTACCTCACCCCAATGTTTACTCCTTCCACCTATGGAACTGCTTCCGGACTTAAGATAGTGGGAGTGATATTCCCTTATGTGTTTGAATCACCGACCACCACTGAGCCGACGGATTGAACCAGAGTGAACCGGATTTCTTCTGCGTTGCCCAATCACATAGTTTCATCGCAAAGCACGGGTATCCAGCTAGTATTATATACTGTCTGTGGAAAGATCCGTTCAAATAAAAATGCCCTCTGTATTTATTACCCTTGCTTTTTCTTAGCAGAAAGTAGAAGCCCTCTAGATTTTCCGAAACAACATATGCCATATGTCATGTGTAATTACAGCATAAGTAGAGAAGGGAATGCATTATTTATGGCCAGTGGAGAAACCACACAGTCTGTGCTGGGACATTCTTTCTCCTTTCTGTCTCTTTCAGGGTTTAAAGCCCTTTCGAAAAATGTCAGTGGCATGGGCTTTAAGTCATCGTGTTGCAAATAATTTTAAATTTCAGGAATGTCAACATCCAAGGCACAAGAGATTCTCTATCCCCCCCACCCCCCACAACTGCTTAAATTCTTTTCCTGTAAAATAAAACTGTGGCTTTATCCCATCCATTGAGACCTTAAAGGAGAAAGCAGGAATATTAGTCATGGTAGACCCCCATGTCCCTTGTTCAGACAAACGGGGTATATAATCCTTGTGGTGTGGAGCCAGGAACAGATTATCAATCAATGCTTCTGGGCTGCTTTCGTAAATGTAAACCAAATAGATTTAATGGTTGCATTTGTTAAAGCTGGAGTGACTGACACAGAGTTACAAAACTGTAAATAGGCAGGCTCATTTTCTCCATGTCATGAGTTCAGTGGATCGTTGGTGGAGAATTGTTTCTTATCCTTGTTAGCTCCTTCAGTCAACCTTTAGCCCTACAATGGACATTGTCTGCATCGTATTAATAGGCCAGTCTGTGATGTTAAGACATCACCTGGCAATTAATTCCTCTGCAACACTGACAATGACGCCCCCTTGCCAGGTGACTCAGAGTCAGCTGAACGTAATCATCATTGCTAACTCTGGCTCCTACGCCGAACAGAAGGTAGAGGAATTATTAGATAGGTTTATGCTTATTCAGCCACTCTGCTCAATCAGCTGTGAAGACCGTGTCAAGAGGGAATGTAAATGACTTAATTGGCGAAGGGAGAAAATCCATATAAACCACTTGAACATAACCATTTTTTTTACAAATGATTTTTTAATCCCCGCAGAGAAGTCTGAAATGGTTTGGGAAAGCATATTGATCATGGAATGAAATCATAACGTGCCTGTCATCCCTTGTCAGGAGAGAAATAATTTAAACCTCTGTTGTGGATCTCTACTCAAAGACTGAATTTAGGATAGATAGATTCCTTATTTAGGCATTCCAGAGATTGGTATATATTTTTTTGGAGGTCATCTGTAGGTGATTGCCTGAAGTCTCTTCGGTTTCAGAACTCTGCACATGTGTTTCAAAGTGAAATAGGCAACTTGATAACTTCTGTCTATTATGTACACATTTTTATTATTTATTTATTTATTTTTTCATTTATCCAATGTTTTTTTCTATATCTGTCCTTCTCACAAGACATGACTTGTTCATCAGACCAACCATTATTGTCAATTCGCAAAGCATCCCTGGCCTGCTCTTGAGTTGCCATAGGCAAAGGGGAAGGGAAACCAATGGAGCAGTGCGGCAGCCAAAAACAGAAGTACATTCCAGACGCATCTTCCTCAAGGCCATCTCCCAGGGTTACCCACAGCAGGCTGGAGGGGAGTGATCTCTACAATCTGCGAAACTGCTCCATTGGTGAATGTGATTTATGACACACCTAGCGGGGTGGTGGGAAAGAGGGTCATGATTGAGGCATAAATTACATGGAGTCAGAGTTGGCTTCACTTGGGTGTGTGCCGACATGGAGCTCTTAATGAATAACTAGATTTCTTTTGAAGCTTGGCTTGAGGCTCATGATTTAATTAGGGCATCCGTCGGAACCCTGACAAATGGGCTAAGTAGCAAAAGATTCTGGGAATTGTAGTGTAAAAGTTTATAAAATGCTAGATTGCCTATCCCTGCTTTCCAATCAATTTCCTCCTCATGTTGAGTCAGAATGTCTGAAGAGATCTTATATTTTTGACAGCATGAGAACCGATAACACCTCTTATACCTGCTCACTTTCCAACATACCCTTAAATCCATTATATGACCTGAAAAATGTGCAACTATTCATCGCTTAAAAATTCAGGAAGACTTTAGCGTTTTGCATAACATGTGAAAAAGTTCCCTTTCTTTATTGCAATCTATGGATTTTATTCGTTTAGATTTGGATTTTTTTTCTTCTTCCTGGAATTGTCTTTCATTAGATTTATGTCATCCTATATCACCAAATTGAGTGGAGCAGTGATGCGTGAATTACATTGAATAAATAAGTTCTCAACATGATCGTATGAAATTGTTGAGACTGAGTTCTTTACTTCTCCACTGTAGGATTGAAACCATCAACCAGGTCAGGCGAATATCTCAGTAATACCTTATCATGTTCCAGGATCTATTTAAAAATATTCACATTCTATACATTTAAAAGAAGGGATGCAGTGGTTCAGTAGCTAAGACGCTGAGCTGGTCGATCAGAAAGGTCGGCAGTTTGGCAGTTCAAATCCCTAGTGCCAAGTAACAGAGTGAGCTCCTGTTACTTGTCCCAGCTTCTGCCAACCTAGCAGTTTGAAAACACATAAAAAATGCAAGTAGAAAAATAGGAACCACCTTTGGTGGGAAGGTAACAGTGTTCCGTGCACCTTCGGCATTGAGTCATGTCGGCCACATGAACCATGGAGATGTCTTCGGACAGCGCTGGCTCTTCAGCTTTGAAACGGAGATGAGCACCGCCCCCTAGAGTCGGGAATGACTACCACATATGTGCAAGGGGGAGTATTTACCTTTAGCTTTATACATTTTAAAAAAAGAACCAACCCAAAACACTTGATAAATTTATGCTAGCAGAATAAAACGGGAAGGTTTCAGAAGAGTGCATTAACTATTTAACATTATCAATAAGTTGCGTGCGAAGTAAAGTAGAAAGCACTTCTCTTGTGTCTATGGGGAAAATAACTAGGCAGCTATTTCAGATAAAGATACAGTCTTGATTTCTCTCTCGGTGTCTAGCTGAAAATCATGAGCATTTGGATATTTTGATCTTGCAACTTTTTTTCTTCTCCATAGTGCAGCCTTTCCAAGAAGTCTTATGAATTAATATTCCAAGCAAGCCACGCCCTTAGACTTCTATTTGCAAAACTAGGAGAAATTGTACGCGCATACATACGCTATTTGTAGCTCAACTTTGGTTTCTGTAATAATTTTGGGGTTGGATGCAAGATAATTTGGGTTCCCCTTCAGCCCACTGAAGACTTTTGAATTAATTAGTCATTACCAGGTAATTGTGACAAACTGTTACCATTAATAACAGCCTCGATGGTGCATGGTTACTGGGTTCAAGTTTGGCTCAGCCTTCCATCATTCCAAGGTCGGTAAAATGAGGACCCAGATTATTGGGGGGAAATATATTGACCAGTGGTGGGATTCAAACATTTTTACTACTGGTCCTGTAGGCATGGCGTGGTGGGTGTGGCATGGTTTGATTGGGAATGGCTTGGTGGGCATGGCAGGGGAAGGATATACTGTAAAATTCACATTCCCTCCCGATCAGCTGGGACTCAGGAGGCAGAGAATAGATGGCGGTGGGTGCTGGACTATCTGCAGCCAGAGGCTGATGAAGGTGCGTGTGTGTGTGTGTGAGTGAGTGTGTGTGTGTGTGTGTGTGTGTGTGAGAGAGAGAGAGAGAGAGAGAGACAGAGAGACAGACAGAGAGAGAGAGAGAGAGAGACAGAGAGAGAGAGAGAGACAGAGAGAGACAGAGAGAGAGAATTGAATGAATTTATTGGTCTTGTATGCCGCCCACTCCCGAAGGATTCTGGGCGGCTTACAATAAACAAAGGAAGGGGATAAATAGAGAGAGAGAGACAGAGAGAGACAGAGAGAGAGACAGAGAGAGACAGAGAGAGAGAGAGAGAGAGATTACCTTGCTCTGGAGCTTGCCAGAAATGTGGGAGTGTTTGGGAGAAAATTTGGAGGAACGGGCAGTTCGAACTGTCATCTGATTGTGTTGCCTCTGTGCCATGCCCCAGGGTCAGCACACCTCCCTACTCTTAATTTTAGAGGTTCCTTGTGATATTTGAAAATCAAATATGTGGATAAGTGAAGATCAGAATAATATTTTTTTAAAAAAAAAAAGCAGAAAGGAGAAAACTTGGGGGAAGACAACAGATGTTTGCTCATGTGTCTCATGAATAAATGATCTGAACCCAAAGAAAGCTGTCACAGTTGGTACCTGATATTTTTTTTCCCCCTCATTAGTGCCAAAAGATATCGGGGAATGAGAAGGATATTCTGTCTAAGCAAGGTTTTGAGCGGAAGAGAGGAAGTTGCATTGCAACTTGGAGCCTGGAACATCTGCATACCACAACCTTCAGATGTGTTCGTTCATTTCTCATCAATTCGTCATTATCTATGCCATGCTATTCACAAATGTGTCAAGATTCTATTGTAATAGTTTATTGATCTTGTATTCTCTAGTAAAGATAAAAATCCTTAGGTTAAACCACCTGGCTCCCCAGCAGGAGCCGCTGGAGCTGCAAACAGACTCCGATAACGAGGGACCCTATGAGTCAGCTCTGGAAAATGTGGAGGACCCTGGACAGGGTTCGGACTCCGAGCAGGGACCAGAGAGGCTGGTTGGCCACCAGGAGGTGCCTGAGGCATGGAGCAGCAGTGAAGCCAAAGGGAGTTGGAACACTAACTTGAACAGGAACGGAACTGAACTCCCAAACATTGACTTCTGCAACTAAGGCGTGGCACCATCAGTCTTTTATCTGCAGGAGAAGACCCTAGCGAGCAACAGCTGCTCATTATCCTGCATCCCGAAACAACTCACAGGTTTCTGCTGAGTCACAACAGAAATGGGTGCAAGAAATTACAGGAGAACAGATAAAATACAAACCCGAAATCTTTCTACTGGGAATAATCCAAGGGAAATATACAAAGAAAATTAAGTACATATTAACACATCTGCTAACTACAGCTAACTACTCCTGCTGGGCCACAACAGGATGACATGATTAAAAGTTAGAATAAGGGATAGAAATAAGGGAAAAGGGGAATATTAGGGTATACACTTGCATATCATAAAATAAGAGCAAGAATAAAAGAAAGCATGGAATAATTGAATAATGACAGATTGCAACTTTATATAAATACGTATTACTATTAGAAATATATAAGTTGGTGGAAAGTAATAACTATGACTAATGCTATTAGTTTTATTTGTGTTAAAATGTATGACACCCAGGTACCACGCTGTTCATGCATTGAGATGTTTGTAAAAAATAAAATAAATAAATAAAAAGAGTCTAGAAAACAATTTGACTGGAATGGTATAAAGCAGTGATGGTGAAACTTTTCGGCACCGAGTGCTGAAACCGGAACATTTGCGCATGTGCACGCACTGAAAATCCGAAGACCAGCTGGCCAGCGCATGCATGTTTG